>NW_027094087.1:29397608-29549156 GCF_029207755.1 Chamaea fasciata
GGGGTGGGGGGGGGACGTGGGGGAGGGGGAAGGATGAATTGGGAGAGAATAAGACAAGCAATACAAAACAGAAAAATGGGAAGGATGGGTGGAATTGGTGGAGGGTGTGGAAGGGAGGGAGGGAGGGAGGGAGGGAGGGAGGGAGGGAGGGAGGGAGGGGGACGGGAGGGAGGGAGGGAGGAGGGAGGGAGGGAGGGAGGGAGGGAGGGAGGGAGGGAGGGAGGGAGAGGGAAGGAAGGCAGGAAGGGAAGGAAGGAAGGAAGGACGGAAGGAGAGAAGGAAGGAAGGAAGGAAGGAACGGAAGGAAGGAAAGGAAGGAAAGGAAAGGAAAGGAAAGGAAAGGAAGGAAAGGAAAGGAAAGAGAAAGGAAAGAAAGAGAAAGGAAAGGAAAGGAAGGAAAGGAAAGAAAGAAGGAAAGGAAAGGAAAGGAAAGGAAAGGAAAGGAAAGGAAAGGAAAGGAACGGAAAGGAAAGGAAAAGGAAAGGAAAGGAAAGGAAAGGAAAGGAAAGGAAAGGAAAGAGAAAGGGCAAGGAAGGAAGGAAAGGAAAGGAACGGCAAGGAAAGGAAAGGAAAGGAAAGGAAGGAAAGGAAAGGAAGGAAAGGGAAGGGAAAGGGAAGGGAAAGGGAAAGAGGAAAGGAAGGAAGGGCAAGAGGAAGGGAAGGGAAGGAAGGGAAGAGGGAAGGGAAGGGAAGGGAAGGGAACGGGAAGGAAGGGAAGGGGAAGGGAAGGGAAGGGAACGGAAGGGAGGGAAGGGAAGGAAGGAAGGGAAGGGACGGGAAGGGAAGGGAAGGGAAGGGAATGGAAGGGCAGGGACGGGAAGGGCAGGGCAGGGACGAGGTTCCTTTCCTTTCCTTTCCTTTCTTTCCTTTCCTTTCCTTTCCTTTCCTTCCTTTCCTTCCTCTCCTCCCCCTCCCCTCCCCTCCCCTCCCCCCTCCCCTCCCCTCCCCCCCCTCCCCTCCCCCCTCCCCTCCCCTCCCCTCCCCTCCCCTCCCCTCCCTCCCCTCCCCTCCCCCCCCTCCCCTCCCCTCCCCTCCCCTCCCCTCCCTCCCCTCCCCTCCCCTCCCCTCCCCTCCCCTCCCCTCCCCTCCCTCCCCTCCCCTTCCCTCTTCCCTCTTCCCTCTTCCCTCTTCCCTCTTCCCTCTTCCCTCTTCCCTCTTTCTCCTTTTCTCTCCTTTTCTCTCCTTTCCTCTCCTTTCCTCTCCTTTCCTCTCCTTTCCTCTCCTTTCCTCTCCTTTCCTCTCCTTTCCTCTCCTTTCCTCTCCTTTCCTCTCCTTTCCTCTCCTTTCCTTTCTTTCCTTTCCTTTCCTTTCCTTTCCTTTCCTTTCCTTTCCTTTCCTTTCCTTTCCTTTCCTTTCCTTTCCTTTCCTTTCCTTTCCTTTCCTTCCTTTCCTTTCCTTTCCTTTCCTTTCCTTTCCTTTCCTTTTCTCTTCTTTTCTCTTTTTTCTTTTCTTTTCTTTTCTTTTCTTTTCTTTTCTTTTCTTTTCTTTTCTTTTCTTTTCTTTTCTTTTCTTTTCTTTTTCTTTTCTTTTCTTTTCTTTTCTTTTCTTTTCTTTTCTTTTCTTTTCTTTTCTTTTCTTTTCTTTTCTTTCGTTTGTTGTTCATTCGTTCATTCTCTTTCCTCTCCTCTTTCTTTTTCTGTCCTCCTCCCAGTGCTGTCTCCCGGTTTTTCTATCTGAACAAGCTTTTCTGACTCTGTCTCCTTGGTTTCCTTTCAGTCGCCCTCACTGGAATGTTGGCAGAAACATATTTTTCTTTGAAAACAAAGAGACTAAATAAGTAAATGAATAAATAAAATAGCTGGAAGCAGATGGGAGGTCTCAGTTCCAGAAGGGTCTGTATTCTGCGAGCTTTTCTCACTTCCTAGCAAAGGAGGAGATGGTTGCACTCCCTGCCCACCCACCCCCAGCCTCACAGGGAGCCAGGTTTCTCCCTCCCCTGGCGTGAGGACCTTGCTGGGAGTGATGGATTGCACTGCAGCGAGGGCTGGGAAGCACTGCAGGGAGAGGAGGGGGAGGGATGAGGAAGGAAGGGAAGGTGAGAGGGAGGGAAGGAGGGAGGAGACAACGCTGCCAGCGTCAGGGTAGGAAGGATGTAACGGGGCTGATGAGGAGAGAGGAAGGGGGGATTGTAAAAGGGAGGATGGGGAGGGCATGGCTGGGAGAGCGTGCGTTTCTGCAGGCAGCACGGCTCCGATCAGGCTGGTGAGCCCAGGAATGATGGAGGCACCAGGCAGCGGAGGCAAGGCTGGCACTGGGCAGCAGGGGAGACGGGCGGGGAAAATGGAAACGACAGAAGGAAAGGGGAGGAGGAAAAAAAGTCGGAGCTAGAGAAAATAAGGCTTCGGTTGTACAGCAACGACAAAAGGACACAACTCTGGCAATCTGGATTTCTTTGGAGCTGTAACAGAGGAGGCAGTGTTGATGTAGAAACACTCAAAAGGTCAAACAAAGCATGCTGCAAACTATAGTGAAATGGGCTTTCATTGTACTCCGAAAAATGGTAACAGAATGACCTCTGGGCAGTAGCGAGGCACATCTGTGCGGCCGAAGGTACTGGTGATGGAGCTTGCGGCGTCAGGCTGCAGCAGCTTCATTGCCCTGTGGATTTTGGCAAGGGGGTGCGTCCTTTTGCCTGGGCACAGTGAGGAATGCAGATGACCTCCTCCACACTGAACCAACTGCAAGTGCTGCTGAAACATCAGTTGTCATTGTTTGTTGCCTTTCACGCTTCTCTTCTCTCTCTCTTTTTTTAATATACATTTGTCCATCTGTTCCTCATTCATTGCCCAGATTTTTCCTCCGTCTCTCCGTTTCCAGCATTACTTCCTCTCCCTCTCCGCTGCCCACTGGCGGACCTCCCCCTGCCCACTCGCAGGCGCAGCGCTGGGAAGGGCTGGGCGGGCGCCCGGCGGCGTGGGGCTGGGGAGGATGGGGAGCGGGGAGGGCGTGCTGGCAGCCATGCGAGCAGCCCGCAGGACGCTGTCCCGCCCACTACAACTTCGCGGAGAGACCCTCCCCCCCCCCTCCCGCCATCCACTCATCCCCCTCTGGCTACAGCTGGTTCTCCGCCCCCCATCGCAGTGCACCAGCTGCGGATTCCAGCTACACTGACCTAGTTTTGGCCTCCCTGCGAGGCACCTCTGCCCCCTCCTCCCTTAGCACCTGGCGCAGGAGAAAGGGAGGGGAAGGGTCCCCTGGCACCGCAGGGAGCCTCCAGAGCACTGCTCCCATCATGGCGCCGGACCCTGCGAGGGGAGACCAGAACTGGAGATGCAGGCGCCCGCCCCCTAATCAGCTCCATCGGCTCAAGGCAGGGCAAGCGGAGCTGGGTGTGTAAGCATCCTTGCTAGCTGCGAGAGGGGGCATCAGCTAGATGAAGAACAATGAAGAAACCGCTCCCCACGAATGAGAGGAAAAAAACCCAGATTGCCAGCTCTCATCAGCTCCGGTGACAAAACTGCCGAGCACAAGAGGAAAACACTAACACGACTGGGATAAACTCGAGGACGTATAACCTGCTGCCTGAAGCTCTTTAGCTCGGAGGGCAGATGTTTATCAGACTTAATGCAGCAAAGTGCCTGCGAGATACAGCCACCCTGTGGTTGCACCAGATCTTTCCCAACAGGCACTGAAATCCAAAGTCATCACTGCAACAGCATTCATCAAAAGACAATGGAGAAGGAGACAGAAAAGGGCAAAACGGGAGTCAAAAAGAGGTAAAGGAGCAGGAAACAAAGGCAGGCAGGCAGGAACTTTCTCAAGATGGTAAAGTAAAAATGCAGACTGAGAAAAACAGCTGGAGAAGGGGCCAGGCAGACGAAAGGGACTGGGAGAAGAGAGATACAGACAAAGTGTTTTCCTTTCAAAATGAGTGTTTCCATCGAAAGCACATTCATCCTTCGGTCCAGCTCCTCAGTACTGTTCTCGGTTTCCCTGCACCAGAACTGCAACTTAGCTGGGAGAAATGCACTCCTGTTCTGTGGAACTGGGAGCTGCTGGTTACATACCAGTCTTTGAAACTTACCAGCTGCTATTCATCCATCCCTTTGTCTCTGTCTGCAACTCTGCCCGCCTGGGCTTCTTTGTGTCTCTCAGTCCTCAAACTCTGCCCAGAATAGGGATAACAGAAGCCTCTGACCTTCTGCAAAGTTACCTATTCAATGAGATGCATGCATTCCTCCCCTATGTCCCCAAACGGTTGCTGTCTGTCAGGAAAGGTCTCTCAATGGCCCTGCAAGCGCTTTTCTTCTGCCAGGATTGTACCCTGAGCCTAAGCCTCGTCTCAAATGCTGGGTGGAAGGGGGTTCCCATTCCTTCTCTTCCATCACATGCACCCGCCACTGTTATTTTGTCCCAGTATTTACAGCAAAATAATTATTTTCCCCTCAGTAGCCTGCTGGCTCCCTTCCCACCGCCTGGCATAGGAAACGGGCAGTCGCGCCCTCCCCCTGCCAGTGAGTTCGGCACCGGCCTCCCCTCCAGCCCAGGACCGCTCTCCATCCCAGCAGGGATTCAGAGATCCCTGAACGGCGCTACCCGGGCAGCATCACCGGCGCAGCCCCAGCCCTCTACTCCGCACGCCGCTCCTCCGCCTCGGGGCACTCCCGAGCCCGGCCCGCGCTGCCGCTGGCGGGACGACGGTGCTGGCAGCCAGCCCGGCGAGAGAAACCTCGCCGCCGCCGCCGGTCACGGTCGGCTGCCACGGGCAGGGCTGAGCTCGGCACCACCGCCACCAGCGCCACCAGCGCCGCCACCGCTGCCCGCAACGCCCCGCCCGCGCCCGCACACGCACACGGGCAAGGAGCTTGAGGATGCGCGCTCGGGTGCGGCTGGGCAGCGGAGGCGAGCCTGGGGCTGGACCCTCCCGGGTCGGATCCGCAGCCTCCCCGCCCCGACCCCTCTGCTGCCGCTCGGGGTGTCCGTGCCGGCGGCAGCGGCGGGCAGTCCCCATCGGGCTGGTCCCCGCCCTAACGCGGGGGCAGAGGAGCAGCTCGGCGCTGGGCGCCCCGCGCAGCAGGGCAAGGAGCTGTACGTGGGGAGCAGGGCCGCCCCCGGCACGGGAAGCCCGAGTGTGTAGGGCAAGGGACTGTGTTTATCCAGTGACATGGACGAGTCCGGCGTGATGAAGCACATGGAGCCAGGCACAGGGCGACAGACCCATCTGCATGCTGGGCTGTCACAATCTGGAGGGCATGGTGTGGAATTGAGTCTATGAAACCTGGAACTTCCTGCAGATCCCCTTAGCTGGGAGTCCTTTGTGTTAGCAGTAGTTTCTCCATTTTCTGCTATCTTACAGTAGTTAATTCAGAACAGGAATTAGTGTAACAGCAGAACCAATGAGAAGCTGGGGTTGTATGAAATTAAAGATGATTTTGCACCATTTGTCAGAGTCCTCATTTTACATGGTATGAAACAAGAATGATACGGCCATTTTCCTGTTGAAACACAGGCCAGAAGTTGTTTCCCTTCATTGGACCATCTGTGTTCATATGTGAACCCAAGCATTCATGTGTGAACACAGGCATTTACCTTGCCTTATACGTATTTTTTTTTTTTTTTTTACTATTCAGTCATCCAAGCGGGAAGCAGAAACATCGCTATGAGACTTAGCTGACCAAATGAGTAGCTACTGAAGACACAGGGGAGCACACAGTCAGCACACAGGAAAATGAGTATAAATAATTAGGCTTAGCAACATTTTCAGGCTGCACTTTCCATCATTGTTCCATCACAAGGTCATACACCCAACCAGAGACAGTATACGAAACTTTACAATGTGAATAATGGGATAATATCCTGCAGGCTTTGGCTTCAGGACTAAACAGCTGGTTTGCAGTCGTAGTGAACTCAGTGACAAAAGATGTTTCATGGAATCAACCGTGAAATCAGATTTTGCATACATTAAGGCTTTGGACCAGTCCTTACATTATGCATTACAGAGTGCATGGGAAAAATCTCAAAAGAAAGGTGCCAGGACTTGTTAGTGTTCAGAGGCATCCATTCCTTGTTGATATCACAATTATAATTCTTCCCCAAAGGGTGAAGCTTTGTATTCTGGACCACTGACACTGAGGGCACTGTCCAATATTGTTCTTACACTATAAAATAGTAAGAATTTTATCCTGAGAATAGATTTATGGATAACAGGAGAGACCTTGCCTGCACTGGAAAAAAAAAAAAAAAAGGGAAAAAAAAAGTCTTCCCTAATTCTTGGGAACTATAACATCATACATCTACATGCAACTCAGTTGCAGTGACAAATCTTAATAAAAAAGAACTCAAAAGCTTCTGCAGCAGTAGGCACATCCTCGGTGGGCACATCCTAAGTAATAAATTGACCCTTTCTTCTCTTTCTTCTGTTCAACCTTTCCAAGAAAGGGCAAAAGACTCTCATGACTCTTTCCAAACTCAAGTTTCTAGATGAGGGGAAATTGTTCTAGAGATATAGGGTATCCAACCTGTGACAAAGTTCAACATACTACAACCCCAGCAGCTCAATGAACAATAAAAAAAAATGATACAGGGCTACATTTTGCATGAGAAAGAGCTACAAAGGTATATAGTAGTTGGTGGAATAAATTGTTACCGATAATCATATGACCCAGTTGAAGTATCCCAAATGGTTTGAGATCAAATATCTGTTACCATGACGAATGTTTTTCCTGTACTTGTAGATTGACTTCCTCTCAGATGTCTTATAACCAAACACGCATTTGTATGGCCAAAAAAATCTACATTCCTGAATTCCCCAGCTGTGCAATTCTCCTCTTTCCACAAACTGCTAACCGTGTTTAAGCAGCATAGGCACCTGCCTTACCACTTGGCTGCTTATTGAAATATAAAAGAAAAAATTCCACTATTACTGTATCATTGTAGTTATATAAATCCTAATACAGATATTTTTCTATCCTCTTTGCTTTATGCTGTCTTAAAACCAGCATGCATGAATCCAGAAGAATTTTTTACTCTGAAATACATGTGCATGCTGGGCAATGTGAAGTTGTTGCGCAATCTTCAGCAGAGCAGGGATACCACAGTAGCTCTTTGTTAGCAAATTCTCTGTGTAAACAAACTCTGTGCACCTCACAGCCTGAAATTACAACTTTCGAAAGTGCGAACTTCATGCTCATGGGAACTCTGTTCTAGAAGGCTTCAGAGTGCAGTAATTCTGTCAAAGAAAGTCATATTTTGCTACTGTCAGAACAATATAAATATTGTCTAGCATTTTGGTGTTCTTTATCTATATCTATAATCTATAATCTATTACTAGTTTACCCTGCTGGTACTTGCCTACGATTGTCTCCTGCTCTCAAGTTGTACTTTCAGGTTGGCTTTTAAGTGAGTGATAGTTATTTTTCTTTATACAGACAGAAGTAGGGGAACCTGGAATTTGGAAGTGGTCTCTGGCTTGCAGCCGTGAGAAGCTTGGCAAGCAACCCAAGCAGACAGGAGAGCATTGGATGATGTCTGGTAAATAGGGATTTTGGCCTCTGACATCATCTGTGAGGTAGCCTTGCCTCATGCTCATTAGGCAAATAGTTTCAGAAGAGCTGCCTGAATCGCATGTGAGGTTTGGTGAGTAGGACCCAGATGTTTGCAGAACAAGATGAACAAACTGTCTGTCGTTTAGACGAGAGAATTAAGATGGGTAGGACAGCACTGCCACATGCTGAAGGGGTGGAAGAAAGCAGGCTGAATGGGAAAAAACATTCGTGGTAGGATGAGTGTTTGGGAATGACCAATGGCTGTATCCCATATTTGCAAAGCTGGGAGTGAAACACAGGTTACCGAGGAACACACATGTTGTTCCCCTGGTGTGCAGTGTGTGTCTTGTGTCTAGAGGTTCTCAAAGTTGGGTGAAGGAGAAATTCACTCAGAAAAATGTGAAATATACAGCTGATACAATATAGTGAATGAAAAGGGTGTGGTACCGAGGAAACTGAGTAGGTGTGCCACAGAAACTAATGAACAAGGTGATGTGTCATATTTGTTTGCTCCAGCAGTTATTATTTCAGAGAAGTGACAGCAGCAATGGGGATGGTGCAGCCCTGGCTGCATGTTGGGTATGTCAGGCACATGATGCTGTATGATGGATGTGTGGCATGTGGGACATGTCACAGGACTTAAGGCGAGAGGACATAGGCTTAAGCAGTGCCAGCAGAGGTTTAGGCTGGACATAAGGAAGAATTTCTTCACTGAAAGCGTGATTAGATATTGGAAAGATCCGCCCAGGGAGGTGGTGAAATCACTGTTCCTGGAGGTGTTTAAGGAAAGACTAGATGTGGCACTCAGTGCCATGATCTACTGCCATGGTGGTGTTCAGTCATAGGTTGGACTTGGTGATCTCAGAGGTCTTTTACAACCAAATAGATTCTGTGGTTCTGTCACACCTTTACCTGTCACATGAAGTACGAGGGTTTTGTCTTTACACACTACATGCCACCGGCAGCAGCAGCAGCAGTGACAAGCACTGTCAGACAGCATGGCTGCCTGGGCTGTACTGGGGCCAGTCACCTGTGGCAGTGGCCTGAGGTCTGCACCCTGGAGTAGGCAGTCAGGGGTGGAAGATGGAGCTGCAGGAGAAGCCAGGTGGGCATGGCAGGACCCGGGCTGGGGTCTGCCATGGCAGTAGGGGCTGGACCGCCACCCGGTCTGGAGTGGGGGAGAAGGGCAGGAGTGGGTGTGAGGAAGAGCATGAGGAAGAGCTTTGTCAGCAGGTCGTGAGGACGTGATCCAGCCCCTGTACTTGCCCTTAGTGAGGCTGCACCTGGAATGCAGTGTCCAGTCTGGGACACAGTCTGTCCTTACTCTCTTCAGTAAGGAGAGACAGAGAGACATAAAGCTCCTGGAGCAGGTGCGGGGCAGGAACAAAGATATCTAGGGGACTACAGGAGCTCTCTTGCAAGGAAAGGCTGAGAGCGTGGGGCCTGTTCAGCCTCGAGGAGAGGGGGGGACCTTAGCAATGTCTATAAGCGGTTAAAGGGGGGATGCCAAGAGGATGGAGCCAGGCCCGGCTTGATGGTGCCAACCATTAGGACATGAGGCAATGGCAGAAACTGATGCTCTGGAAGTTCCACCTGAATACGAGTTAGAACTTCTTTGCTGTGCAGGTGACCGAGCACTGGAATAGACAGCTTTGAAAGGTTGTGGAGCCTCTCTCACTGGAGATATTCGAGAACTGTCTGGATGCAATCCTGTGCCATGCGCTCTGGGATGGCCGGCTGGAGGGGGCAGGTTGGAGCAGGTGACCACCGTGATCCCTTCCAACCTGACCCATTCTGTGGCAGGCCTCAGCCCGCGGGTGGTGCCGCCGCTCACGAGCAGCAGTTCGGTCCGGTCCGGTCCGATCCGGCTCGCTCCGGTCCCAGGCATCCCGGCGCCGCCGCCCTCGCGCTGCCCCGCGCGTGCCAAGCCCGGCCGTTACGGCACCGCCGCCGCTCCGCTGGGAGGCGGCGGGAGCGAGCGCGGGAGGCGGCGGCGGGCGGGGGGCTCGGTGCAGGGAACAGCCGCGGCCTCCTCGCCTCAGCCGCGGGGAGGAGGGACACCGAGCAGGGGGGAAGGCGGGGTGGTGGTGGTGGGGGGGGACGAGCAGAGCGTCGCGTCGCGTCGCGTCGCTCGCTTCCCTCTAGGACCGCGCGGCGGGAGGAAGGGGCGCGTCTCCCCGGAGCCTTCGTCGCCCCGCGCCCTCTCTTCCCAGGCCCGGTGCCGGAGGGGGTGGGGGAGGGCGCCCCGCGGGTCCCCTCAGGCTCGGCGGTGCCCGGGGCGGGTGAGATGTCGGGCTGAGCGGGCGCGAGCCCGCGGGGGTGGGGTCCGCCGTGCCCGGGGAGGGGGCGGGCGGGGGGTGGTTGGGACCGTCCCCTCACGGCCGTCCCGCCCCGCCGCGCTGCGCCCATGGTGATTGTGCTGCATCCCCCGCGCGCGGAGCGGGGCGAGCTGCCCGCGCCTCCCCGCCGCGCCCGCCGGGGCGCCCAGGTGGGTGGCGGACGGGGAGCGGCGGCGGCGGCCGCTCGCTGTGCGAGGGGAGAGGGGCGGGGGGGGGCCGCGCCCCCGGCCCGGGACCCGTGTTCCGCGGGCGGGTCGGTGGCGCTGCGAGCGCGGGGTGGGGGCCGCCGCCCCGCGGGCTCGCTCGGCGGCCGCGTCCCCGCACGGGTCCGTGGGGATCGGCGGTGGCTGTGGGGGCTGACCTTCATGTGATGGAGCCAGGGGGGTGTGTGGCTGGCGTTGGGTCTGGCAGCAAGATCTTCCCAACTAGGTTTCCTTTCCCCTTTTGTTTTCCGGTGTTTAAAAAAGCTGGTGGCACATCGGTGACTTTACTGCCTGGGATCTTACCAGGGGCTCCGTTTTCCAAGCGTGCCACTGTTAATCTTGGATTGATTCCATCATTTAAGCAAGCATCCTCTAGACATGTTATTTTGGTTTGGGTTTTTTTTTCTTTTCTTTTTTTTTTTTTTTTTTTTTTTTTTTTGTCACCGTTTATAAACCGCTGTTTATTTTCTGTGGTAGAGTGTGTTCTAATGCATGGGAATACATGCTCCTAATACACAGGAATACACCCATCTGAACTGAAACGTACTTTTCTCCAGTCTTACCTGAATCCCAAAGGTTATTCTGGGGGAGAGGTTTAAAGGTTTAAAGGCTCACAAATAAATAGGAATAGTTTTTGTAGGTTTAGAAACTCAATTTCCTCATGTGTTCCCACGTAGGTACGGATTTATCCATCCGTTGAACGCACATTCTTAAGTAAAAGAACAAACTGCTTAGCCTTGTGGGCTTTTCCCCTTTAAAATCAGTTTCTGTGATAGTGTATTTGTGTAAAATACTTAAAGTTGCGCATTTCCTCTAATTATGTTCATGTCATCATTTTCTTTTGACTTTGCTTACTGTTTTGAGTAGCACCTTTTCTTCCTTTGGAATTTAGTTTACCTTTATTTCATACTTTTGTATGTTTATGTCTAATAGAGCTGTTTCTTTTTTTTCTTTTTCCTCCCTAGGTGTTGGTGACTTCAGTCGTTTAGGGGTTTAGTTCTGAGGAAGTAGAGACACAAGGATTGAGTTTCTTTTACATAGCAAGCTACAGCTCTTCGCCAGTACTCTTTTTACTCCTTCCCATCCTTCCCTGCTCCGTAGGGGGGAACAATTTGGGAATTATTTTAAACCTTCATTTATTCCCCCTTCCCTCCCTCCCTGAGAAATCTACCCTGGTCCCAGAGGCATCCGCTAGACAGTGCCTGACAGGACCAGGAGAACCTTTTCATTGCTTGCTTGCTTTGGGAGCTTCAGTAGTACCCTTCCCTCCTTTGGGGTGTAGTACAGGGAGGCATCCAGAAGACTTCCGTGCCACCCTTTTTGGTTAGTAGAGGATCCGGGAAAAGGGGTACCTAGCAAGACACGTGACCTCCTTGAGGGAGCCAGAACTGAGGCAGCATTTGGCACGCCGAAGGAAACACCCATCTTTAGTGTCTTTTTCGTCTTCCACTCCTTCCTCACCAAATTTCTGGTAAGTCTCTTCAGCCCATTCATTCGCGCAGTGCATGTTTCCCTTCCCCCACTCCAGGCGCTGGGAGAGGCATGCAGAGACTGTGGGGTGGGGGAAGGGAGGAGGGAAAACTGGCTGTGTACACACGGATCGGGGAGGAGAAGGGGGTATTGTACCACACCGCGGGGGAACCTGGCACAGGTGCAAAAGCAGCTGATGTGGGAGGAAATGCTGTATTTTATTTGCACACGGGCGTGCGTGCGCACACAGGGACGGTGGAGGGGCGTGAAAAAGCTGAGAGCCTGTTGTTGGGAAAAATACCAAAACCGAAGTAGAAGGATGGCTGCTGCTGACCAGCATTGGGCTCGTGTTGCGGGGAGGAAAGAGAACGGATTATTTGGTGGTCATGGGGAAGTGGGGTGTGGGAATGAGGAATCTTGCGTTCTACTTGCAAGCATGAACACAGAGGAGGAATCATGGGGGGTGTGGATGTCTGCCTTTCAGAGGCAGCTGTGCCTGGGAGGATTGCTGCTAGCATCGTGAACATCACTCAGTGCAAAGGTGGAGACAAGGAGATGAAAGCCATCATGGGGAGTGCAGTTGCCCGTCTGCAGGGGTGGGAATGAATGGGAACAATTAATATATTCCCATATCCTTTGGCTGTTGCAGTCTACAAATCTCAGAGGGAAAAGGAGGTGAATACTGTGATGTGCTTTCAAAGAGGTGTGCTTGGGGTTCACCTGCCTGCAGAGACTTTCAATTCTCTGATGCATGTGTAGAGAGTGGATGATAATGCAGCAGCAGTGGACAGATTGTGCTGTAGCTTTTCAATATATTATATAAAATGCATTTAAATAAATATTTTAATTTTTCAGATTCTTCAGCTTTTAAAAATGTGTTCTTTCCAAAGATTCTCAAACAGTTATGTGACAGTCTTAGGAAAACTAGTTTCTGGTACGTAAAAGAGGAATTTTTCCTGATGTTGGCCTTAAGCATCACCATGAAGCAGCATTGTCAGGAACGAGTTGACTTATCTTGGATTTATTTTTCTAAAGATGTCAGTTCTTTTCTCTATCACCATGTGATATATTCATCATCCATACATATTTCCTTAACATTTTCTTTAGATGATCATCATTCTGGTATCTTTGTGTGGAAAAAAATCACTTGTGCTTTATGCTCGAAACAGTTGTGAACTGTTTGCAGACCTGCTCTCCCTATGACATAGAAAGTCCTGTTTCAGGGATGTTTCAAATACTGCTCCCTTCTCATTAAGATGAGACAGAGACTTCCTTGACAGTGTATGATGGATTACATGCTGGGTCATCTGCTGGACAACTGTTCATTAGCTGTTTAACTGGTCTGCTATGTGAGATTGACTTCATAATTCATATCTGCCTTGAGGTGTTTCCTGAAGGAGATAACTTGCAAGCATCTGCCAGCCATTCTTAGGTCTTCACTGCCTTGAAATGCATCCTTCCAGCAATTCTAGAAATTGCTGTAATGGTAGAGATGATTGGTTTATTGGAAATGTGTACTCAGTTTCAAGCCTTAGCTAATATCTGATGAAAAGGAAATCAAAATACCTTTTCTAGCTTGAATAGCACTGTTCTGAAAATGAGTAGTATGGGATAAGCATTAATGGTGTTGTTAGTGTTACTCTTAGTGAGGTGAGTGCTTGGAGCAGTGTTTTTCCTAGTTCTCCGTTTCCCATGGTGGTTGTGACTGTCAGTCTCTTGCTCATTCCTTCTCACTTCCCTGAGATTTTTATTGTTAGAACCTCAGCTGTAGGGATTAAACATGACTAGAGGTGTGCTAAAACTAAGGTTAGGTTTTACCTCTCTGTTAACCCCTGAAATCTGTAGTTTGTGTTATCTGCACAGTGCTGTAACATCTGAGCCAAGCTCTAAGGAAGGGGCGGTTCTGGGAGGGGCTGCTGGTAGTAACTATTCCACTGACTTGTTTCCCAGATCCCACTGTAGGCAGTGGGAGTGTGCTGCAACATCAGATCACAGGTTGAGCAGGTGAAATAGCTAGATCAGATTGATCCTTGATGCTGTAAAGATCTAGGATTCCATTCATCATTCCCACAGGAAAGACACAGCCTAGACTTTTTAATTTACAAAAGCATTGAGTAGTTGCATCCTGAACAAAAAGAATACTGAACATTTTTTTTTGCATACTAGATACCTTTTATCTTACACATTTATCAATAATACATGAATTAATTAGGATCTCCTAAAAATGGGTTTCTTGTTTCATCTTAAGGGAAATACATCATAGTGAAAAAGAAAAAAGAAACTAGAATATATTTCTCCTACTTCTGCATGTTGAAGACAGGAGAATGAGTAAATGAGACATGGAGACCAATCTCTTATTCCTGGAGGGAGAGGGAGGTCTGTCATCTTCTCTGTGAGGAGAACACCCTCTTCAAGGCAAAAAGAGTTGGTCTTCAGAGAAGATTTCTAAATCTCTCTAGACAGCTGATCTGATTGGCTGAATTCCCTGTTATTTCAATAAAACATATTCATATATGATGTAAAATCGAAAAGGAGCACAGTGAGTGCTTTTGTTAGAACAGCTGCTAGAGGTGTACTGCAGACTGAAGGAATGTGGGAGGAAATAGGTTTGCATGTGCTGGGGAGGGAAGGAAGCTGCTGTGTGATTGCTGGAGTAAGGCCTGGCTTAAGCAGTATAAGGGTGCCACAGCTGAAAGCTGAGGTGAGCGTTCATTCCCTCCATAAATTGCAAGGAATCTGTTCCATGCAGTGTATTCCTGAAGCAGTTGTGGCAGTGTCTGCTTGGCTGGTGTGACACACAGTTGGATTTTTATCACAGACCTTTTACTTTGATACCACCCTTTTTCTCTTCCCCAGTCTGTTACATGCAGTTAAGTTTATGATTTTTTTTTTGCCTTCTGATTTCATAAATCTATGAAGTAGTTATTGAAAGATTGTACTTACTTTGACTGTAGTAGCTTTGAGTGAAAAGTGCACTTGAATTGGCCATCTTGAAGTTATTTAAACATCTGCTCTTCCCCTTATATATACCATAGTTGGTTTGCAATAGATGCTCGCTTGGATTCGGAAGTATTCTCTGCACACCCAGCATTGTCTGAGGCTGTGTCTTTTAGATTGAAATGGGTGGAGTTGGTTTTCAGGGAAGAATTCTGGCAGTAATATCCAACTTCAGAGCTTAGTGCTTTTGTGCATCTGACTGCAAGGCCAGCTTTCCTCCTACAAACCATTTTCTTGAGAATGTGGGAGGGATTTTTAAGATGTTTGGGTTAATAGGGTAAATTGCAAGTTTTGTTATGTGGGATTTCTTACACAATCAAAATAAATTATAAGGTGAGGCTGAAACATGAATATATTCTGTTTTTAGGAACAGAATGTTAGTGTGAAAAAGAAATTATTTTGGGTAGAAAAAAATATAGTATTGGGTTGGAGGTGAAGGATCTGAGAGTTAAGATTGCTAGTTTCTGTCTCTGCTGCTGGCTTGTAGCTTGTGAGCTTCTCAGTCTTTACTTGCAGACTTGACATTGTTATCTGCCTTTCTTACGATAAGATGGGAGCTTTCCTATATACATGTATAAAACCATTAAGATTTTGAGGAAATGAGATGTAGTATTAGGAGAGAGATGAATAGCCATACCCAAGGCATTTTTAAACACCTGCTGGTCTAATGTCCTCATTGATATATATGCACGGTCCTTCTTGACAATGTTGTCAGTTCTTTCAAAAGTAGAAGATCAAGGAAAGAGAAGGATATACCTTTTTTTTCTTTCTTCTTCGACCCTTTGCTGATTTTTAAGAAATTGAGGGCTGAAATGTCAGTCAGGGAGAGGTGATGGTGTATTTAAGGGGGTGGAGGTGGGGCCACTTAGAGAAGAGGTTTGGGAAAAATCGAAGCAGATTGGCAAAGAAAGCAAAAATGGGGAGAAAATACTTGGTTCTTGTATCAGCGTTGGAACCAGTACTGAGAGGGAAAAAGCCTCAAACCACAAAAACCCAAACTCAAACCTCAAGCAGGCAGAAAATATGTGATAGTTTCTCATTTATGGGTTTTTTTGTAACGCTGAGGAAGCGTGTGTGGTGCGTTTTTCCATGCCCTGGGCGTTCTCCCGCTGTCCTGTGGGATGCGCCCGTCCGGGCCGGGGGCAGAGCGGCGCTGCCCGGCAGGGGCGGCAGGTGGCGCTGCTGGGCCCGGGCGGCCCCTCCGCAAATGGCAGCGCTGAGGGGCAGTGCCCGGGGCCCGGGCTGGGCCCGCGGCGGGGGCATTCCTGCTAAACATGGTCTGTCCCGCTGCCCAGCCCGAGATGTTGTTCCAGGAAGTTCCCTGTAAACTACCCGTCCAGACATCCATTGTTGAGGGAGACACAAGTGGGGCAGGATCTGATAGATGTCAGCCATTGCCAACCCGAGCCTCATCTTGCCCTTTTCACTTGGAGCTGCTTTGAAGAACAAAGAGGTTCTTTGAGAGATCAAAAGATACTCCTTATAACCTCCCACACCCATTTTTCTGCAGGGAGCAAACGCTCTTTTTCCTGCTTTACCTTGAACATCTTGACTGCATTCAAGGTATGGTCTGGATCTGTGATCGTCTTTCCCAATCTTCTGCCTTTTTTCAGTCTGTTAGTATGAAGAACTGTAGTCCTTGGCTCTGTTGTAGCACCTCTTTTACCAAATCAATGGAGAGAGAGTCACAGACTTTGCGTGTTGTTACTATGGTTCTCAGCACCAGGAATAAAACTGTTCGCTTAAAATTTTATTCTCTTAGTAAGAAAAACCTGTTCTAGTAGGAAAAAAAATTAGGTTTTTAATGCTAGAAAAACCTAGCTGGTTCTTATGGTTGTAACTGAACAATCCTTTTGTCCCAAGACCTGCTGCAGAAATGAAAATTCTTTGTAATATCAAGTGATAGCAGTTATATACTAAAGGTGTTTTTGTATTTACGTTGTCTGCTGGCAGCAGTCGTTAGGACTACCAGGCAAAACTGTTTCTATCTCAGAGTTCAGTTCTGCTAGGAACTCATGCCAGTTTTATTGGTGAAAGTGATGATTTTTGCATCTTTATTTTAATAGGAAAGTTTAAAGGTGATACAGAAAACCATTCTGTTTTTCTCCAGAATTCCTGTTCCCTACTCCATGCTTGTCTTTCTTGAACATAAAGCAGTAGTCCATTAATGTACTTATAACTGGTTTACAGCTTTTAAAATATTTCAGTAAAAATATATTCAGTCAAAAATAGACCAAGTCCTCTGTATTCAAAGCAAAAGGAGCAGTACCTTGCTCTTATCAGTTCTAACCCTATTAAAATTCTTCAATTTGAGCTGTGTTTTCTGTTCCTGGTCCTGAATTCATTAGTGCTGTTTATGTATAAAGGTGATTTTAAAAAAATTGATTTGAAGCAAGGAAGGGCTACCACTGAAATTCTGGTCTTGATTTTGCTTTATTTTACATGTGTTAATGTTCTGTATTCCTGACATTTTGTTGCTGCTCCTTGTTCCATTGGTTTTCCCATTATTATGTGTTCTGGATGCTACTTATATTTCTAAGTATATCTCACAGCAGATGTAAAATTTGTGAGAGCAGAACAGTCCTAGATAGTTACCTAGAAGATTCTATGGTAATGAATTTCTGTTCTTCTGGTCTGCTTTTTTAACATACAGAGTTTGTCACCCTCTACTCTTCCATATGTGGTGGAAAGAGACAAATCAAGTCTCTCACTGGGTATTTTAGCAGTACCTAGGAGAAGGGCGGGGTTATTTCAGTTGAAGGAGTTATCCTAATTATGAAGTTGAAATTCTGGCCTTCAGACGTGGCCATTCAAATTGTTTTCAGTTCTTTTGTTTTCATGTTTTTTTAGTACTGTCATGAAAGAGGAAAGCTACTGCCTGTACCATTAGTTACATCTTTGTGTACTTCTTGAGGATAAAGCTGGGATGAGGACCAAGACCTAATTTCAAGCATTTAACATTCCATGGAATGCACATGGATTTGTTTCTGTTGTTGGCACTTTTGGTTGCAGAGTAGGTGTAGACACTATTTTGCTTCTTGGAGGTTGGAAGTTGCAGTCTATTGTTACGGACTGGCTTGTGCAGGGGAGGTGGTACTTAGTATGGCAGGGATCACGAACATCAGGGCATGTGCACTCTAACAGAGTCTCACCTTCTCCACTGTCTAGCAGTTCCATTGGAAGGAGACCTTGAAGGTTGCAAGACAAGTCCAAGATGTGCAGTTCAGTTGCTCCCAGGCTGTGGTTCTTAACAGACCGTCGCATCAGAGAAGATTACCCTCAGCAGGAGATCCTCAGAGCACTGAAGGCCAAGTGCTGTGAAGAGGAGCTGGATTTCCGGGCCTTGGTGATGGATGAAGTGGTGCTGACCATTGAGGATGGAAATCTTGGTGAGAATGAGCTAAGGCTGGGAGTGTGCTGAAGGGGTGCTTGGAAAAGATTGTAAAAGGGAGCATTCTGTACTATTTAATAATGAATTCCATGTATGCAAGACTACCTACCATTCATCATCTAAATCATGTACATGTACATCATACCCTTTTTTAGAATTTATTCTGTTAATCAAATATAATTGTTCAGTTTGCTAATTTGCATTAGGACCACTTTTGCCTTCCCTCTGGAGAAAAGAGGGGAGGGTTTCATTTTGGTGAGTCCAGGATAAGGACTACAGGACCCCTGAATTATTAAGGAATCATGGAGGTTAATTTTTGCTTCAGTACTTGAACTTTGTGGGTCACATTTAAGCATTTCAGAGGGACTTTCTTCTTCTGTTTGTGTTCTGGCTCCAAAATAGAAAACACTGGAAATAATCTGAAAGGAATTTTCATTGAACAGTACAAAGTGTCACGGAACTAGGGGTTATAATGTGACGTAACTAAAGCATGCTGCTGTATGGATGTGAAATTGTGTGAATTCCAAAAAAGACCAGTGCTGATAAAGTACGTGCATCAAATAAATTGAGCCATTACTACAATTTATAGTGTTTAAAACCAAATGGTAAGATTTATGTTCTGTTTTCCTACTAGCTTTTTTTTTCTCTTTGGTGATTAAAAAGGAAAAAGTAAAATGTTAAGCTGCATTAGAAATGTTAAGTAAAAGGATTCTCTAGATAGTAAGCTTATGTGGTAGGATACTAATACCACCAATGTCAAGCTGTTTAACAGTTATGACTTTTGTTTCAACATTTTTTAATTTGGATTTCCTGAAGCAAGGAGGCTGCAGTGGTTTTTTTTAACCTTTAAGTCTTTCATTCCTCTTCCCCATTTACCAGTCACAAAAATGTATTGCTGGAGACGCAGGGAAGAATTACATTTTTGAAAGTTGTATTAGAGTAATTCTGTGCGGGAAGAAAATGGGAAAGTACCCTCAGCCATGAAGAAGAGGCTACCATGTAAACCTTGTTCCTCTTTGGGAAATCATATGTAGGAAGGGAATCATAAAACTGACTCTGGGGAAGAACTTTTGGTCAGAATTTATACCGTAATTTGACAGGAATCAATCAAGTATAAAACACAGTATTTTTTATTCTGGTATTTTTAAACTCGTATTTACCTATTTTTTCTTTTAATCTGAGGAGTGCTACAATTTTTATCACAAATTGAAATTCTGTAGGTTGTCTTCAAATCAAGGTAACTTCTTGTCAGAAAGTCTGATCTCTGAGCGTGCTTTCCTTTGGACAGTGTGTAATGGGAACACAGCCATCCTGGACTGTAGGTGCAGTCTCTGAGATGCATAATTAGTCCTTCAGCATTTCAGTACTGTTTTTATTTCTTGGTGATTTCTTCCTTTCTGTCTTGTGTCTATTTTTGGGGAATTAAATAGGGCAAGTGTAAATTGTGGACCTTTCTGCTCTCTTCTGTTTAATGTCTCCTCGTGCTGTGTCTACTGCAAGGAAAAAGATGAAAGTAAGGCAAGTTGGAAAACTAATATTGAAGAATGTGTAGTACAAGAAGAAGAAAAATTAAGAAAATTACTAGAAATATGCAAGAAAAGGGAAATTATTCTCATACAAAGTGTTCATTTAATATGATGTAAATAACCTACCATTTGAAAAGGAGTGAGATAAAAGTACTGAAAGATTGTGGATAGAAATTTTGTTGTAAGTAGTCTGGTCTGTCTAACTGTGGGGGTTTTTTTTTTGTTTTGGTTTTTTTTAAAAAATTTTGTTTTGTTTTGTTTTGTTTTTCTCCCGAGGGCTGGGAATTGTCTTGTATCAAACAATTCTTTCTCTTGAGGAGCAATGAAGAATCTTCCCTCTTAATTTTCCAGTTGTGTTTTTTCTAGAGCTTTTGTACATGCTTTGATAAAGATTTCTGCTGGAGGACACAAGCAAAAGCTTTGTGTTTCATTTTCCTTTTTAAAAACCTCAGTTGGCCCACGAAAAGGTGTCCTGGAACAAAATCCAGCAGGTAGTGCATTCTGTACCCTTTTTTATCTACTGTTGTGTGAGGGATCCAGGTTGAGCAAAATTTTTTATGACATAGAGGAGTTGATGAAGAGAATGTATCTTCAGTGGATAATAACGTGGTTTTGCTTCCTTTTCAATAATTATTTGTCTTGAAAGCTTGGCAATTCAAGGTTCAAACTCTGAAGGTAATACATGATATTGGAGGAAGTAATAGTTGGGTTTTTTCCACATATTCACACTTCGATTAAAGCCTTTTTTGTTCTTTAAAACCAGGGCAATTTCTTATGTAAATTGTTAGAAAAATGTTAAATTTGCACAGTCAAGTTGGATATTGCAGGGTGCTATTTAAAACCTCAAAAATGTGGTATTTCTGTAGATGGTAGAGTCAGTAATCCCTGTGGACTTGCTGACAGGAACATGGCTGTAGACTTCAGAGACCAAAAATTCGGCATAAGATATTAAAAAGCTTAAAATTATTTACTTCACAGGGGTAGAGTGGAAAATACACTTCTAAATTTAAGAAGATTGAGCAGAACCATGGGATGCATACATGTGAAAATTGTCCCTTCCACAAACCACATGGCTTATGCCTTAACAGTAGAGCACACTGATGCAGGTATCATTGATGCCCAGGCCAGACAGATTTGTAAAGCTTTTGTGATGCTGAGATTTACAAAATTTGTGTCTGTCAGAAATGATAAGATTTGCCGTGGCCAAAGGGAAGGGAAGAGGAGGTGGGGTTGTTTCACTCAGTGGACTGCAGGGCTGGATGGGAAGTGTGTTTGGATCCCCAAGGCAAACCAACAGTGTAAGCCCAGCAATCCCTGCTGGTTCCTTTTCTGTCACAGCTGAAACTCAGGATGACCCAACATCCCAAGCACCCCACACAGCCCCAGTGTCATCGGCCCCATGAGGAACCTGTGTGCAGCTCAAGATCCACATTAGATACTGCAACACAGCATGAGTCCAGAAGTGATTGTAAATGCAGGTTAAAAGATGTAGAATTAAAATTTTTCCTTTTTAGTCTAAAAGGAAATTTTTAAACTGATCTATGCTTGAAAGGTTTTGGGAATAAGTTCAACAGATATTTTTTGAAATTAACTGTGGTTTATGCCTTACTTAGGCATAGGAATAGGTGTCTGCTTACCCAAGCAATGCACTCCTTCTTTTCCACAGTGACAGTAGTACTCTGTAGACTTCCAAGGTGAAGGCTGAGAAAAAAGAAGTGGACAAGTAGAGCTGTAGAAATGAATTTTTTCTGCTTCAATAGTGGGCTGAACTTGCTGAGATGGTTACTGAATCAGACATGCACAACATTGTTGCACAGGAATGGACAAGAATGCCTGTGTGGAAAAAGTGGAAGGTAATACTGGGCTGTTTTGATTTAAACTTGCACCTGTAGCTGTAGCCTAAGTTTCTTAAGAGCTAAATTCTTGAAACTAAACCAGTCTAAGACGATCTACTGGCTAATGGAGCAGCCATGTTCCTCTTGTCCCTTTCCAGCACTGCTGTTGCTGCTTGCCTTGTGAAGGACTTCATGTCTCTCTTGGCTTGCTTTCATGTTGTACCTCAGCTAATTAAAAAAAAATAGGTTTACCAAATTATCTGTTGCTTTGCAGGCTCTGGCATCTGTGAGTTGAGTTGCACAACCCAATGGAAGACTAACTCCACGAAGTAATTAACAGTTTTCTGTTGGAATAGATTGCTGCACCAACCCTTTTTGTGGTCACACAATTCCTAGTTTTGGTTCTTCCAGGCAAGGAAGAATAGGATTGCTCTTTCAGGAAATAGTTTGTATTTATTTTGACTTAGTTATAGCTCCAGAAATACTTGAAAACTGGAATTTCCTTGTGGTTGGGATGTGTGATAGTGTCAGCTTTAGGATTATTTTGTTTGTGCATGGCATCTGGTATTTTCCATTGTAAGGATTACAAACTGAAATGTCTGATTTTCTAATCTAGTTTGGCCATTCCTATGTTCATTTGAAATACATAGCAAGTAATGCAACAAAACTCTGCAGGACATTCTTTAGACAGTTATCTGAAGTCTTAGCAGTGAGTTCTGTCAAAATGTGTACTTTTAAACTATTTGTCTAAGTTTGGTAATGCAGTGATGTAACAGGCTTGAGGAATTTGCAGCTAAACAAATTAAAGCTTGTGAGCAGGAGGGTGAGGTGTGGGATGAGGTGGAGGTGGAGGAAGCCATTAGGAAAATCCCACCCTGTAGGGAGGATTTAGTGGACAAGAGACAAAACATACCCATATGGGTTGTCCCCTCATTCTGAATATTCTTTCTTCTTCCCTGTTTTTAGGATTGAGTAGTTCCTTTCCCCACAGACTGCACACCTTACCTGTAGGGCAGCACAGTTCAAGAACTATTCTTTGATGAAGAAAATGTTAGGGAAATTTGGATCCCTCCCTCATTAAAATGATATATAATAATATGATCATTAAAATTTTTTGCTACCAGAACAGCAGAAATTGGAATTCACTGAATCAGCTATTTACCAATATCTTTATTGTAGATTTCTGGAATCTCCATATTTTCTGATACTGTCTGTGAAGGAAAACAGTTTTAAGGAAAGTTGATTTCATGAACTTTGAACTGTCGAAGATGCTGGAGTGACTACAGTATAAAACAAAGTATTAACTTTTCCTAAGACTTTAATGGCATTTCCTTTGGGAATGTGAAACCAAATAGTCAGCTCAGGTGAGGAATAAAAAGGGCATAATAATCATGTATTCTAAAACAGTAATACGTTGTGCACAGTCATCTGGCTTTTCTTAAGTCAGATGAGTAGCATCTGGAAACAGATCTGTTACCTTATTTTTTTCTGCAGAGGAAGTACTTAGAGGATTGATTCTTTTAATTTGGTAAAGGTTGGTGTGCTGATTTAGGCATCTGGATTTCCAGTGTGGGCCTGAACTTTGCAATAGAAGGTGGTATCTTGTTTAAGTCTTTCATCTTGCAAGATGTGATTTTGTTTTGTATGATCTGTCCTTCGTTTCTTCTCTAGTTTGAACTGGTAATGAGTAGTTGTGATCTTTGATTTTTTTCTCACACTGGTTTAGACATCATTTGAAATAAACATGGAAGAATTGGCATAGTTGAAAGGTTTCTGTCAAGTATAGAAAGCTGGGGGAAAAAAAGGTAAGGGTGGATAACAAATTCCTGTGTTTTCATGTAATGGTAAGAAAAACACTTTGAATCAGCTAGATTCATGGTAAGAGGGGGCTTTCATGTCTATTAAATAGTTTCCATATCAAAATATCAGAACTCTTTAATATCTTTGTAAGTCACCTAAAGACTGTCTTCTGTCAAACAGCATAAGAGGAACATAGTCACCTCCTCTTCCTTCTGGCTGTTTCAGTAGTCCCCTGGCACTTGCTTGTCCAGCAGTGCACCTTAATGTAAGAGCTTTTCCTGCAGCATGCAGCAGTGGCTTAGGGAGTGATGGAACAGAGGCAAGCAACCTTGGCAAGGTGCCTTTTTGAGCACTGCAGAGTTGGCTTATTTCCTGCTATTAACTACAGCCAGGGCAGCCATTACTTCCTCTGCAGAGTTGGGAAATTGGTTTGTGGCTCAAGTGAGAGCGGGAGAAGGAGCTGCATTGTGTGCAAAGGCCTGGAAGGTGGTTAGACATGAAGTGGATTTTGTACTGTGGAAAGTGCTGGGCTCAGAATCACTTGAAACTGTTTCTGATGTTCTTTCACTGTGAAAATTGATCACTTCCACTCTGATTGATGTTCAGGCCATGAGCATTACTATTAGGCAGCTATGGACTAAATAGAGATTTTGGAATGGTAGTTGTGTTTAGAGGTGGGTGTCATCTAGTATGTGACACCCTGGTATTAGATACCCAAGACAAACACATCTCTAATAGAAAAAATTAACATTTGCTTTATTATGGTATTTTAATAATTGTGCCTTTCAACAGCTGCCACATATGTTAAGAAGAATTGGTTTGGTTTTTTCTCAGAACTATGACACCAAAGACAACTTTCTTACAATGCATATAGAAAGAAAGGATTTATACTCTGTAACCATCCTGGCTGTTCTTGCAGTTTTCTTCCTTCCTGTCAGGAATTTCTATTCTTATGTGAATGATTGTCATCTTAAACTGATGCTAAAATAACAAAGGCTAACAGGGAATTTGTTCTTTTTGAAATGGTTCTGTTTCTTCAGTATGTCACCAGTGGTAGATACAGGCTCAGTCCAAAGCCACCTTGGCAAGGTGGAGGGGTAGGAATGTTTCTGCATGGAAATTATGTTAATTTCAGAGGGCTCTGTTAAGGTCTGAAGTTTTTCATTTGCATGTGTTCTAGAACAGCCAGCCAGGAAAATCAGACTTGTAGGGCACATCATCTTGAACATACGTGCATGTCATCATATCTGAAAATGCCAAAAAGCATTGCCAGATTTTTATTGTAAGAATTCTCAGGAGTGGCCATCTGGATGATAAACAACGTAAAAAGGGACAAAAGCAAGATGAAAGAAGTGTTTCCATACATCCTAGTCAAGAAATGAAAATTAGCCTAACATTTCACAAGACAGGCTTTAACTGGCTGGGGATTTGTGTGTCACTTTTCCAACAATCCCTGTTCCAGTGCTGTGTCACCTAAGCAAGTTTTGCTGGCACATTTGTCTGAGCAGTTGTATTGTGAACCCGGTCTGCATACTGATATAGTTTTAAACCAGTCTGTTCTTGATGGCAGGTGTTTTTTTTAGACTTCATCAGTCCTCCGAGTCAGGGAACAGTGTGGCTGCACAAACAGTTCTTCAGCACTTAAATCAGAAGGGCAAACTCTGTGTTGGAGTGGGAGAGATTAGAAGATAGCACAAGTATTGATGTGAAAAACTTAATCTCATGGAACTGATGGCTGTGCTTGCTTTCCCAGATTTGTGATCAGAGAAGTACTCTGTATCACCTGTTCTTTAAACAATGACAGTACCTTTGGTTTTCTCCACCTTTTCTCAAGTCTGGGGGTTGTCCATTTGTGAATGATGGGCAGTTCATTCTCAGTGACTGTGAATATAAGAGAGACTGGTACTACTGAACTTTTACCAGTGTTGAGATGGTCTTGCAGTGTGCAGACCTGTGTATTTATTGATATGGACTTCTAGGAGTACCAGTGTCCATGGACAGGTCACTTTATTTTCTTATTTTTATAAACTCTTACGTGTAAATTGTGGAGAAATACCGGTTTTAAGAATTACAGTTTCCTTTAATATGCGCCCTTTACTGCATGGAAAAAGTTGAATGGAGAGCAGAACAACAAAAACAATGTCACTACTGAAACGATCAATTACTTTTCATTTCCTTATATTGTAAATAATTAATGTTTACAATGTCACAAAAATCTGTAATGGTGTCCTTATAATGATTGTTCTTTGAATGGTAGAATTTACATGATTTCCGTCTCTCTAAAGGTCTGGTCCATTTAAGGATTAAAAGTGTGATAAGATACCTTTTTATTTGTCAAAAGTTAAGCAAGTTGGAGAAGAATGTGTTACGTGTGCTCTGACAACTTAGAGCAGAATACCTGACAGCAAAGGTATTCTGGTTAGGTTGTCAGAGAAACCCTGCCTGAATTACACTAATTAATTGTGTTATCTTGTAGGAGACCTTTCCTACTATTCAGAAAGGTTTTCTTGCTCTGTACTTCAATACAGGGCAGGTATTGAGCTGGGCACTGTCTTGCTGTGCTTGTTACTCGTCTTGACACATCTGAGTAAAGCATGGAAGAACAGATATTGGAAGAGACACACTAGTGATTTGATCCGTTTTGTCAGGGTGTGAAGTAAAAAGACTAAGTATGTCAATGCTCTTGATTTTGTAGCTGAGAAGGAGGTTGGACTGTACTGACACAGTTATTAGGGTAAAAGATTTTGTTCACCATAATAGTTGTAGTGTAACACCCATGAAATGATATGCTATCAAATCCTGTTTCTTGGCAGTTTCTGTCTAAAGAATAATTACATCTGGTAGGAAAACAGAGCAGTCAGAAGATCAATAAATATTTCCCTTGAGTTCTAAGAACTTGATTTGAAAGTATCCTCTAGGTGTCGTGTCAGTTGTGTGTTGTTGTGTTGGTACAATGCTGGCGAACTTTGAGGGGCATGATTTCCTTTTAATTTAAGTTTTTTCAGGGAGAGGAGAAGTCTTTTGTAAAAGGCTGTGTAAAGCGTTCTCTTTAGCTGTTCAAAATACACAGTTATGAATTGTTTGACAAGCAATTTAGAAATAGACCATAAACAGAGCTGTTGGAGCACAATGCAAAGGTGATTCTCATTACAGATCTCTTTGACATGCTCACCATCACAACACTGGGCATTCCCAGTCCCTGGGAAGGTATAAAGGGGTTTAAGTCAACTCAAGCCCGTTGATATCTTCAAAACTCTTTTGGCTAATCATTCTATTTTTATCCTCTAGGTTGCCTGAGGCCTGGATACACTCCCCCGTGCTGGTGTAGTTACCTTGGGAAGACATTCAGGCTTTTGCTGCTCTCCTGGACAAACATTTACACATGCAATTGATTCACTCAGCTGAGAGTTAAACAATCTCCTGTTACAAACCTTTATCTTACAAGCCACTTTTCGATCTCTTTTGTCACAGGATGGTTTGAGTTGGAAGGAACCTTAAGATCATCTCCTTTCACCCTCCCTGTTATGGGCAGGGACACATTCTGCTAGACCAGGCTGCTCAAAGCCCTGTCCAACCTGGCCTTAAACATTTCCAGGGATGGGGCAGCCACAAATTCTTTGGGCAACTTGTGCCGCTGCTTCCGCACCTCACAGTCAAGAACTTCCTCCTAATAACTAAAGTAAACTTACTCTCTTTCAGTTTAAAGCCATTCCCCCATGTCCTGTCTCTACATGCCCTTGTAAGTACCCACCGTCTTTCTTGTAGTCTCCTTTCAGGTACTGAAAGGCTGCAATTAGGTCACCTGGAAGTCTTCCCCAGGCTGAACACTGCCAGTTCTCTCAGCCTTTCCTTATGGAAGGAGTGCTCCACCCCTCTAGTCATCATATGATAAAGTCAACTTTCTTAGCCACAGCTGTCAGTCACTTCCTGTATTTGCCCAGAGCTTCACAGGCACATCACGTTTGTTCATCACTGCTGAGCCTTCCCAGGAGTTTACTGATCCATCACATGGAGAAAAGAGCTGTGAGTGCATAGAATCTGGAGTTTGGGGCATTTGCATCAATGTTAGACTTGGTTAGCATCTGTCGTTGCTTGAAGTAGTAAGTACAAGTATAATTCTTCCCAGGTTCATGCCCTGACATTAGAGATGGAATATTTTAATTTTTGATGTGCTAGATGTATGCTTTATGTAACACAGAGTGATATGATACAGAGAGAGACTAGCTTAGGAAGACTCTGTGGTCTGATGACTGCGTCAGTGTTTGGGTTCCATATCCAAGTAGCTGTCCCTGAATGATGAGGTAAAAGGGTATCTTCACCACCAGTTTGGCTTACTGTGAAAAGTGCCAGAATCCCTTTGTGAACCTAGTGTGAAAAGTCAAGCTGCTTCTTCCAAGTTTCTTGTTGGGCTCCAGATAGTACTGTGAAGGTCTTGAATTCATGAATAGATTCTTTTGGTTTCCCCACCCCCAATAAAAGTGACTTGCTTTGACATTCGAATGGCTGACCTAACTGCTGAAATTGCTGATGTCCTAACTTTATGCTTACTTCCTGGTAAAGTCAGGATTTATTTAAAAGTATAATTTGAGACGCTCAAGATGGTAAATGGACGACGTGTCCTAATTTATAATGCCTTCTTCCTTGCTTTCCTGTAAGAAGAGCATATTGTTTTGCCTTCTGTCTTATGTATGAAACAAAATAAAAACATGGTTTCATCTGTTGGCCAGACAGGTGACACTGGTGCAAAACTGCTACTTTGCTTAGTTTGTGCAAGGAAATTTTGAGTTTTAGTACTGATTTTGTTTAAGTCATGTATTTATATCTGATAAAACGTTGAATGAGGGGTTTTTTTTTACACTGAAGGTGGGTCTTCAATGTCAACATCACCCATCTTAATATTACAGTGGGCTAAACATTTGCATCAGATTTTTATCTAGAATTTGTGCTTCCTTATTAATATACATCTGACTCTTAAGTCTTAAATGTCTCTTTGAGGGAGTCTTACGAATTTTTTGCCAAGTCATGCAGTGGAAGGAAGGCACTTCAAGGAAAAAAGAATATTTTTCCCCAAATCTGTAAGGATGGTTTTGGAAGGACAGGGTTGGAACAGGAACTCACTTTGATTGAAGTGGCTTTTGCTAGTGAAAGCAGACATAAATTTGTCCCAGATTATTACCATTTCAAAAAGTAATCTGTTGAGCATCTTAGAGACTTGTTTAAGCTTCACAGCTAAACATTTGAAACGGAGCTGTGTATTTTGCAAAAGAAAGGACCTCTGGTGTTGTGGCCTTCTGTCTGCTGTGGGATGGGAGATATGGTTTGGTCTAAGCACACAGTTTAAAGTAGAGATCTTTTTTCATATTGGTTGCACCTCTTCTCTGACACAAAGACCAGAATGGTCCATTCAAATATAGTGGGGACAAAATGATGGAAATTGGTTGGAATTGGGGACTGAGGTGACAGTGAAGAAAAATCTGGTGTGGAGGCAGTGTATTTTGCAAACATGCTGAACAAGAAACGGTAACAGGAAGTGATTGCAGAGAAACTCTTGCTAGATAATGAGTTGTTTCCCTCATGGTGGAAACTGGAGATTGAAACTGGTGGGGGCATGGGTTTTGTGTTGAAACTTGCAAACTGAAAAAAGAGACTCAAATGGGAAACAAGTTTGAAGGCAAGGCAGACAAGTGAGCAGTTACAGTGATATTCAAAATTGCAGGAAAGAAACTACATGACAGTAGGAGAAATCCATGGTTCAGAAATTAACTGGAATGTCCAGGGGGACCAGTGCTATGGGGGGGGTGAGTGGGGAGTGAGAATTTGGGGCAAAGCAAGCTGGTCTCACCCTCACATGCTATTCCACCATGTCAGGTGTTACTTAGGTGTCAAGGGACGAAGTTTGCACTTGATTATCTGCAAGTATGAAGATAAAATGAGTAGCAGCAGCAAATGACCAAAGCTTAGAAATTGACAAAATCAGATTTGGAATTTTGTTGTCTTTGTTGTGTATTTGTTTTCAGCTTCTACATTTTAAATTACTTAATTACTTGCTATTTTTTCATCAGCCTTCTTAAAGTACGTGGTGTTCTGCTCTGGAAATGTAACTTGCAGTATGGTGGAGAGGACAATTTGTAGGATGCCTTTTTTGTGATTACAAAAATTTGTGACAATTGAAGCAGAACATTGCTGGAAGAAAAATGTTAGTCTGGTAATTTAAATTGAACTGCTCAGAAATTGCCTTTAATTGCATGTTTTTGCATTTTCTGAGTGCCCAGACTTTGGATGCTAGGATCAGCTTTGTGAAAGAGCTGAATACTTAGATCCACAAATGAATCAGAACAGCATGAGCAACTGAGGAATCATGGTCTCCCAAATGTGGCATCTAGAATTCCTTCATCAACAGTTATCTCTGTGTTTCCCTTCCCCATATGGGAAATCAGTAGAATATTCACTGATTTCCTGTGGCGTTAACCAAATTAATTATGATTGTGAAGGACTTGGATATTACTGTGATAAGCACGATATATAAAACTCAAGGAGAAATTATTAGTGGTGTGTTTTAAGCAAGGATTTCAGTATACCAATCCATGGATTGCACACTAAACAATGTAAAAGAAAATACAGTCCTCAGTCACTGCTTGTTAAATGGGTGCTGTACCTTCTGTGCACATTAGGTGTCTGCTATGGGGAAAAACAACGTTTGTTTGTGTAATTGAAAGCAGTAGTGTGTGGGGTAGTAGATCAATGCTACAGACATCCTTAGTTGTGGCTTTTTCTCACCTTTATGTGCTTGACTTTGTGGCTGCAGTAGTTTTCTCTTAATGTAGCTTTTGAATGTGATATTGTATGCCTACATTCTTTATAAATAAAGTGTGTGCACATAGGGACTGTGCTGGATGCATCAACGCTGTTTACTATCCAGGTTTTGAAAAATGTAGATCTAGGGAAAACCAGGAGTGCTGGAATAATAACTAATTACTTGGGTGACCTAATACTCTTGTCTTTGAATAGCAATCCATGGATAAATTTACACTGAATATGTATTCTGTCAGTGAGACTGAGGAATTTTACCGAAGTACCTGGGGAGGGTGCTCTTGTACCTTCTTCTCCCTCATATTTGTTTCATGAATATGTAAATTGGCATGTCCCTAGTGTTATTTTACTCAGCTACTTTGGAAATTGGCTTATTCCATTCTTGGAATTCAGTTTATGTTCTTTTGACAGGGCTGCTTTCAGTGTTTATATTTCCTATTTTATGAGGTGCCTTGCAGGCTGTTTTTCATGGTTAAGGGTATCTTCATATATATGTAAAAAAAGTAATATTTTATTTTTGGATATCAGCATGAAGTGTTGGGCCTTCTGTTCCTGGATGAGGAACAGACTCACAGGCTGAGCTACATTCTTAGTTTTGTGGTCAGGCAGGATGCCCTGCTTTGAGTCGAGACTTTTCTTAATATGAAGTAGGAAGGGAGCACTAGTGAGCCTGGCTGAGCCTGCCATGGCAGAGGCAGCTAGTTGTTATAGCATGGAATTATTTTTTGTGAGCTTCAGGATTCCCTGCACCAACCACACTGTTCTAGAAAGCAGAGCCAAATCTTGCCTCCATGTTGTGGGGCAGCTTTCTTTCCTATGTCGTTTTCTGCAATGAAGGTTGTTGCTAATAACAGAAGAGGCCATACCAAGTTCTAATGCTAGTGTTACTATGTGTCCTTGCTCCCCTGGCTCAGACAACATTAAGGGATATCCTGAAAAAGGTTTAACTCTCCTTTGTCTGGAGTGCAGTTCTTCTCTGCTTATTTCCACTGAGACAGAGTTTTGGTAAGTGTGTCTTAAAAATCCTTTTATGGTCTGAAGTAGCTTTTGTTCCACAAAATTAGACTCCAACTCAACTCAGGACCTAAAGGGGACTACCCTTTGTGTCCCTGACAGTTTTCTGCTCCTGCATCTTTCTGTGAAGGACTATCTTGATGGATGACTACTTCCACCAGGGAAATGAAATTATGATGTGTGAGGCCCGTTTTCAGTTGTTTCTTTATAGCTTAACAATAAAAGCTTACAACTTCTTTCCCCACTTTGTTACTTTGCTTTCCAGACAGGATTTACCTTCACCACATATTAAATTTCTTCTTTGATCTCTTCTCAAGTTTCCATGTGGTCAGAGAATCAGGCTTTGGGTCTTGTCTCTCCCCTGCAACTGTCAAACCTATAAAAGCACTTTCCACTTCCAGCATGAAGATCTTTAATTTTTTGATGACTGTAAGAACTTGTCAGATGATCTTGACAATGCAAAATTTGAAAATGCAAAAGAAAGACAGGATGTTGCCCAGTGAACCCACAGATCTAGTTTGAGATGTGAAACAGGGCATTGTGGAGCCAGCATCCAACTGTTACAGCTGGGCATAGCAATAAGTAACTTAAGAGCCCAGGCATACTGGAGGAGAAGGCCCCAGAGAATCACAGGGATAATTGAGTTTGAAAGGGACCTTTAAAAGCCGTCTGGACCAACCTTCTAATCACAGTGGCCAACTTGAAAGCTGGAGCCATCTCTGAAGTTAGATCAAGTTTCTTGGGGTGTACGAAGTCAGGTTTTGAATATCTCCAAGGATGAAGCTTCCGCAGCCTCTCGGGGCGGCCTGTCACAAAGTCAGACCACCCTCACGGTGGGGGTGGTCCAAATACATGGTCACAGTGTGTTAGTATGCTGTATCAGTTGCTGAGCTCATGTCTCGCTCTGTGCACTCCAAAGCAGAGCTGCTTGCGTGTGATCTGCTTCTTTGAGTGGGGCACAAACCCTTCTCATATTCACAGCCTGTCCTTCTAAAGGAGCCTTTATCCATTCTCCACAGTACCTCAGGCATGCAAACTATCCAGCTGCCAGTTGAAGGAGAGATTATGGGTTGAAGTCATGGTGTAAGTGCAGGTAGAAAGAGCTTAGTATTGACTGGAAATTTTTGAGATGTGTATGTTCATATCCTTTTGTTTTTTGTCAATCTTTCCAGGGTCATCCTGGCCTAAGACTGAAATGGTTCTTTGTGCACTCCTCCTTACATGCTTGGGACTAAAGGTGAGGCAGGATTCTGAAAGTGCATGCCCTTTGTGGATGCTTTGAGTTGAGTAAGTTCAATGATTGCAGGCAGGAAGGCTACTGTACATGTAAACTGCATGTCTTATTGCTTGTAATTGTTAGTCCTGCGTGAACAACTCTGGCAGCTGGGCCTTTGTAGCAGTTTTGCTGCGAATTTTTCTCAGCCTGAGAGAGTGGAAGCCACTGGAGAATGTGTTACCTGCGTAGGTCAGGTGGATAGGAGTTGGAGAAACAGAAATCAGCCTGATTGGTTTGTTTTTACAAAGTCGGAGGCTAGACTAGCATGGTGACCCTCGAGTTGTAAATGCACAAAGGAGAATACCCACCTCACTACAGAGAATTCTAGTCTCAAAACAGTGCTATCTAGACAATTTAAACCGTTCGGATCCTTGCTGTCCTTGCTGTGATCCAGGTTTCTCTGTTGCAGTTGACACTTGGGTTCATGAGATCCTGCAGTGAGCTTGTTCAGCTTGCAACACCTGCAGAAACTGAATTCCGCAAAAGAACAGAAAAGTTTCCTGCTGGTGTAGGAAGCTTACCAGCTCACCAGTGGGTCTGTGTATGAGTGATAGGGAGTGGGTGGTACTACATGCCACTGTAGGATTGCATGGAGCTGAGGAGTAAAACTGTTGGCAGCAACAGGATTTAAGTCAAAATTGTCTTAGAACCACAACCTTATGTGAGTGCTTTCTCCTACACAGGAGTTGCTAAAGAGGTGCTCATTTCTTCCCCTTTTTTGCTTAGTTCTTCCAAGGTTCATAGCATGCTCTTAAACCTTTCCCTTTCAGAGTTTTTAAGTTGTTAGAGGCAAAGTCTAGAAATGAGTGTAAAAATTGCAATTTGGTAACTAAGAGCAGATCAGGAGTGGCATTTGGTAATGAAATTCCATGATTATGTTGCTGTAAAATGGAAGAACTTGAAAAAAAAAATAATCTGCAAATATTTAAGGGCAATTCTTCAAGTAATCCATGGAAGAGATAAATGAGCTAAGGAGACTTATACCTGACGTGGTTGTTTCTCTTCTCTGGCACTGACTCGTTTGTGATGAGAACTGTAGCCCTTTAGTGATTTTTATTTCTTTGTAAATTGGGTGGATGATTATTTCAGAAAAGACGAGAGCTTTGGAACTTGTAGTGTAGACTAAATGTTTATAAGGATACTTACCAGCTTGTAGGGATTGGTAAGCACAGAATTACCCTTACAGTCTAGAGATTAGTGGTAAATTGGCTGATCTCTTAAATGTCTTGCTTTCAAAGGTCAAAGCAAGCTGACAGTAGGGAGGATGTCCCTTCTACTTGCTTTAGCAGTGTCTGTGAGTACAGTACTACCCCTACATGATTTTTTTTATTTGACTGGACTGGTTGGAAGGACTGTGCAATAATGAGGAACATTTTCTTTCAAGAAGAAAGTTATAGATTGTATGGAGTGTATTAATTAAGGAGCATACTGAGTAAGTATCTTAATTAGTTAACATGTTTTTGTGACTAGGTGGAAACTTCTGCATCCAGATCAGGTGCAAAATAATACTGTGGTGTTACATCTGTATTTTCATTACAGTATTGTCATGGAGCATGTGTACAGCTACTGCAGTGTAGTTCTAACCCTCTAAAGCCAGAAAGAGGAGACAAGCTCAGTGAACTTGCTTACAGAGGTGTGGGAAAAATGGAATTCTTCCTTCCCTACCTTTGATTTGTGTATGGTATTATGTTAATGTCTGTGAAAACTAAGAAATTTTGGGTTATAGCTTTTGGTCTAGAACAACTTTTTCAGGGGACTGAAGGTGTAGGAAAATACTGTATTCATGATAACACTTGAAACTGATGTATACTATGTGTCCAAGTACAAGTTTTTCTCTGACACATTAAACCCCGCCCCCCCCGCCAAAACCGCAGACTCTCTCTCCCATGTGACAGCAGTTGATATTATCTTTGCAAACTTTAGTCAGTTTTAATGCATTTTTTTTCTCAAAATACCACAGCTAACTTCCTTCCTTTAAGAAGGATGCATTTGTTTCCAAAATAAGTGCTTCCAATTTGTAAATTTAATGCAAGGAAGGCCTTAGACTGCAGTGACAAAACAATAAACTGAAGGGATCTTTCCAGTCCCCAGAGTTCAGGCTCAGCTAAATATATTTAGGAAAAATTGGAAGGGAGAGGGAGTTGGATAGAATTTTTTAAAAGTTTCTGACAGTGTAGACATTCTTCTAGATATCTTTTCTGTAATGGGAGACAGAGAGGGAGAATCTGTGTCTTCATTACAAATTGAAAACTCGTGTTGGATGCTTCTCTGCTTTGCTTAAGTAAGCTAACAGCATCTCTTTGTGTAAGAAGGTATTGTTTGGTGGCAGAGAGAGGAAGTGCACTATGTTAGGCATTTTCAAAGTATTTAGTAGGCTTTGATATTACAGGAAAAAAATCAGGTTCATCTCAGATGGGAGGAGGACCCATTATGGGTTGCTTGAAATCTTCCTTGGGGTTTCTTTCTGCTTTTGGAAAGACCTTTCCAATCACCTTTATTTTTTCCAGGTGTATCCTTAACATATTTTCTTCACCTGCTATTCTGAATGAGCAGAAACAGCACATGTAAAACATAGGAAAGACTGAGTGAGTATTAAGAGTGGAGTTAGTTTACAGTAAGGTTAGTTTACATATATTTAGCAATTTTAGATTAATGGTTGGACTTGATTTTAGAGGGTTTTTACACCCTTAATGTTTTTATGGTTCTGTTCTTGTTCTGTAACACTGACATAGGATGGGATTGTTTAGTGTTTATGACTTCCTGCGTTTGAGTTGGGGAGGGGATTCCAGAATTTTTTTATTTCTGAGGCTCTCAGTGTTGGTAAGCTCTGGATAGATGATACAGGACAGACACCTGCCACACGTGGGTGCTCTCTCAGTTGAGGATGCTTTAGACTTCTAAAACACTGTCAGTCATGCCTATTTGACCCAGGAATGTTCTGAGATCACTATGTGGAACTATTGTACAGAAATCCTAATGAGATACAAGAGGCCTCACCTAAACCACATAGAAACAAAAATATCATGTCTGGATTATAAACAGATGTCTGCTTTTGAAGTGTGGTCTGTGCTGAGCAGTGGGTTTAGGTAAAGGTTTCATCATAAAGCCTTGCTAAATATAGAGCTCCTGGTTTCCAAAATATTTTTTTTTTTTTTCAGAATACAGTGGCACAGTACTGTTCTAGAGAGGTAAGTGTTGTCTCTGCACTGTGTGATTTCCTTGGCACTGCTGAGCTGTGGAAGTGTATCTTGGTGGGAAAGTCTTTCTGGTTAAGTTTCTATGGAGAAGGAGGGTGAGGTCATATTAAACATAGAGGGTTGGATGTTAGCACTTGTTAATTTTGTTTGGAAAAACTTGTGAGCAGGATAGGAAGGGAGAGAATATGAACTTAAAACACCCAGCACAGAACTGATGTAGAAGTCTGTTTCTGTGGACACTAGAGTAAAAAATAGCTTGGTAATACTAGATACCAAAGAGGCTTTTACATGGCAGGGAAATTTTGGAGAAATTGTGACAACTTAATGTTCAGACTAATAAACTGTGGCTGTCAGGTGATAAGTGATATAGAGAAAATTCCTGTGCAACTTCAAAGGGGAAGTTCAGTTTGGTGTTAATAAATTGGTAGTTCTCTAAAATTTCAGTGCTTAGCTGCCTTTCAGAGGTTAAGTTCTGGTTCAAATGAAATTGCATTTAAAGTGTGATACTTTATCTAGCATACAGCTGCCACAAGCAGCCACTTCTCAGAAGAGGAATTGAACTTCAGTGACTGCCTCTGTCTTTGGAAAAACCCCCAGGAATTGCCAATTGCTCCAAAATACTTCTATATTTCAGTGAAGTTACATTTTTCTAATAAGGTTTGAACAAAGAAGTTGGAAAAAAATCATGTTTATCACCCAATTTCAGGGAATTTTATATTGTTTATAGTTGGGTTATAAGATAGATACATCAAGTCAAATCAATATCGCAGCAAGCTTTTGAGGTATAGAGTAGTATTTCATTAATGTTGATTCTACTTCTGTTAATTATTCCTAAATTCTGACACAGTCTTGGCAGAATGTATATTTGGAGTATGCTGAGTTTTGAAAATTTAAAAGATTTAGTTGTGGTTGAATTTAGTGAGGGAATGTGTAACTTGTTATTGCAGTAATATGCTATTAAAGTTTGGGATATCTCACTTCTGAGCTTTAAGCTTGCTCTAACATGGCAATTAGGGTGAAACACATTTAATTTCCTGCAAGTAAACTGTAAGTAATTATTAAACACTTTATAATGATTTAATGCAAATATTATGCAGTGTCTTGTGGGTGACAGATATTGGGAGGACACATGAACCAGAAACAGGAATGCACTGATTTGAGAGCAGAAGTGAGTCCAGGCTTGTAGAAAAATTCAGTGATGTCTGTGAGAACAACTGATGAATTATGAAGAGCAAGTAGCAGGACGTAATATCATCAAAATACGAGGAAAGGTTTGTGTGATAGAAGGCTTGCTGGTTTCTTCCAGCTGACTGGGTTGAATTCATTATAGCCTGCTTGCTGAGTGACTGTTCACTTGGGAAACGTTAGCAGCTCCATGGATGGGTGGATGAATAAATTTGTATAGCAAAGTTCTGAGAGCTGGAGACTTTTCAGGGTAGCATTCAGATCTCTGAGGAAAGATCTGTGTAATATATCTGGAAGTTCCCAGACCCTGCTGGCTCCTTTTGGGAATGTGGTGGGAGCTGGTGTATGTTTTGTGCTAGTGAAATTTGATTCAGATTTTATTTTTTGTAATGCTGCATACACGATGACCAACCATTATTCCACTTCTATGCTGGTATGCCTGTTAGAAAAAGTATTCCACATGCTGGATCTGTCGGAATACTGAAACACTTTTTTCCCTGCTTCATTTAACTTATGTATTTCAGAGAGTTGGTGTTTATTGGGGGTTTTGCTAAAGACAGAGGTAGTCGCTGAAGTTAAAATGGCAGCCTGTGGCAGCTGAGGCCACACAGTGAGGATTTGTTGCATAGTTACCCATGTTGTACATGGAATAATTAACTTTGTTGTCGTGTTTGGGCACTTCTCATAGACACACAATTCTCAGACAAATTCTGTGAAGTGTATACGTTTGGAAGTCATTTTGAAGAAGGTCATGACTAAAATATTTTATGTTGCTGATTTCATGGCAGCACTGCATAGGAAGCTTTGGCAAATCCAGCTTTTGTGCATCATTCCTGCTCTTTTGATCTGTTTGGTCAGAAATGGATTTGATAGGTTGTGAGCTTCCTTGGGTAGCATGGCTGTGTACCAGCTGTCTCCAGACACAGTGAAAAGCTTGGTCTTTTAGGAATTTATTTAGTATTACTAAGGTTTAATCTTTTGTTAAAAGTGCCTGATGTTTGCTAAATCAAGATATATAAAGCATCTGAAATTATTTTTTATGTCCTTGCTATCTTTGAGTTTTTAGAGTTACCTTCTGAAACTATGTTCTTGCTGTGAAAACATTTGCATTGTTTCAGCTAAAAGTACAGTTGTTTATAACATGCAAACTGGACGTGAGATAGTGCTTTGCAGTAGTTACTGATCTGCTGGTGAATGATTCTTGTAGAGATTGGAAGGAGTTTGTGTAGGCTGCAAACGGAATATAAAGAGTTTCAAAAATGTAAGCAGTTTAAAATACTGCTTGGATGTGAATTAAGATGTCCAGAAGCCACACACAGTTGCTTGAAATCTTGATCCTTTTTAACCATCCATAATGTCATCATTTTAGTTTTTTTCCAGAGTATGTTTGTCCACTCTAAAATTGTACTAAATCAGGTTTCTGAGAGACAGCTGTCATCCTGCATATCTTACTATGCCAATAGGCTCTGCCATGCTGGAGATTGGTGTCTCAGGAACTTTATAAGGGCCTAGATACATATCTTCTGATCTCACAGGTAACAGCACTAATCATCTCTGCCTCTTCTGTCTTTAGTACAGTTTGATGCTCTGCCTGTTTTCTGTGGTTTTCACAGGTTCATGTGATGGCTTTCACCTTTTGGGTCAAAAAACACTTTTTTAGGAGAGACCAGCTGCTTTGCATTTTAAGCTTGCCTGCTGTTCTTTGAGAGTGAAAAGCAGGAGTATTGGTTGGGCCAACTGATGAATAATCACACATTTACCCAGTTACTTCTACATGTGCTACTTTGAGCTGTTTTTGAGAGAAACTTGAGGCTCTGACTTTAAGGGATATGGTGTAGCTGGTCAAGTTTATTCTCAGGTGATTACAGTTCACATTGCAAAAATTCCTTTTGTACTTTGTCTGAATATTGTGCTGATTGGTGTATAATGTTACAGGTAAACCGTGTTCCATTTTGGAGAATTTTGTCTTGCAGTGGAAGAACAAATATGGCTGGAACTGTGTGAAAGAATAGGTCTTGTTCAAGAGCAGGGTTTACATTTGTTTTTACTGTGTGATATTCAAACTCAGGAGTCTTTACATCATAGAACCAAAGAATAGCCAAATATTTTATAATAACCTAAAAAATTATTCCTCAGGCACTGGTAAAATGGTTGTTATATGATGAAAAAGTTCATAGTATTGGATAAGCTTGAAATTTCTCTTTCCTTGCTTATAGTACTGGTACTTCAAAGGACCATATAGCAGTTCTCTTTGCTGTGTCTGCAATGTCATGGGCATCCACTAAAAAAGTCAACAAATGGATCAAGTTGTTATTTGTCAAGGTATTTCTGTATGATCTGAGTGTCTGCCTTCTGTGTGTTTGTGAGGTCAGTTCATTGTCCACAGGCAACAGTGAGTGTAACCTGCTATTACTGTTTTGGGATCAGGATGGCTCTATAAGTGCAAAGAAAAGAGGGTTCATTTCAGCTGTGTGCAGTTTTGTGTGCCACACTCTGAAAAAGGTCACTTGTTTTGTTCAGCCTGGAGAGGAGGATGCTGAGAGAAGACCTTGAGTGGTCTGTAGCTTCCTCGTGAGGGGAAGCAGAGGGGCAGGAACTAATCTCTTCTCTGTGGTGACCAGTGCCAGGACTGGAGGGAATGGCCTGAAGCTGAGTCAGGGGAGGTTTAGGTTGGCTATCAGGAAAAGGTTCTTCACCCAGAGGGTGGTTGGGCACTGGAACAGGCTCCTCAGGAAAGTGGTCACAGCACCATGCCTGACAGTTCAAGAAGGGTTTGGACCATGCTCTTGGGTACATGGTGTGGTTATTGGGACTGTTCTGTGCAGTGCTAGGAGTTGGACATGATGAACCTTGTCCCTTTCAGCTTAGCACAGTCTGTGATTAAAAAAAAAATATACACATCTTAACCATTAAGTAACATCTCTGTAGTCTTGTTTTCCAGTATTCTTCTTTGCATTCTTGAATCAGTTCTTTGGAAAAAAATTACCTTTTTGCATTAATATCTTCTGTGTTACTGCTTTCAACATATCATAGTGAATAAATATTATTTTACCAGCCTACTTGGCAGTAATGACCATTAACCTGTTTGTTAACTGATGGGTCTCAGATGGAATGCTGAATGCATGCTTGTTTCAAAATGGCAGAATCTGCCTCTCCTTTTTACTGTAATAAAGCTGCTTCTGTTTGCAGCACTGTGTTGCTGGGAGACTGCAGCTAATTTTTATGGTGCATGTCAGTAGTAGTGATTCAAATTATACATTTCATTGAGTAGCTCTTCTTTTTGTTTGTAAACTGCCTTCTTTAAAGGGAGAGAAATTTTGTTCTGGGGAGTGCAGTATCCAGACCAGACAATATGACTGAATCTGAAACAAAAGCTCAGACTGTTCTGTTGATAACATCATTGTACTTCCAAAATCTCTTCAGGGGGAATGGTGGCCTGGCTAAATGTACACCAGTCTGATAGTCAAGTCTAACACAGTTATTCAGGAGAGTTCCAGGTGAGACAAACACATTTCCTCAAACTGCTCTTTTTCTTTTACAGACTCCATGGTGCAAAACTTCAGCATGTGGCGTGACTTTAAAGCAAAACAACAAAATAGGCTGAGAGATTATGAACTTGAAAACTGTGTCGTTTTGGTTCACAACACAGATAACGGTGGCAGTTTTGGGGCTGTGTAGGAAATGCAGTCCTTTTTAAAATGATTGTTGCACAGCTTGCATGTGGATCAGGACATGCATGCAATTACATTGGCAAAAAGTGGGTGTAATTGGGCATGCACCTCAATGGAAAAATATATGTGTAAGGCGGAATCTGACTAATAAGTAAAAAAATACTTTGCTTGCTGAATCTGTCCTCCTTTTCTGGCTAAAGGAGATGGTAGTCCATTTTGTGATGTTCACAGTCTGCTTAGGTTTGTAGCAGTGTCTTGTTTTTAATCTTGCTTGAGATGCCTCTCTAAAATGGGGGGGTGTGTGTGTCTGGAGCCTGCTTGCTTAAACACGCGAGTCATGTCAGCTGCAATGCGGCAGTGCTTGGTGCTAATGAGGTGAGCAGCCAGAGCACCCGTCTGCTTATGTTTGCTCATCTCTGTGCAATTATGGCTGTGGGGATTGGAAAAAGGGATTTGTATTGGATGTGGCTCTGTTTTGGCCTTTCCAGAGTGTGGTTCTGTGTTCTCCTGAGGCCTGGGCAGCACATTTCAACTTCCATTATGGGAGTTAGGTGGTTGCTTCGTTATATTTAATGCAAGCTCTAAAATGCATCCTGGCTGAGAGAAGAAAAGAATAAAGGGAAGTACAGAGAGGGGAACCCCCCCCCCCCTTCTTCTCTCCCCCCTCCCTCCCAATTCCCCCCAATTAATTCTAATCACCTTGAAATGAAATATATAGCCTGGCAATCAGTGCATTGATGTAGAGTAGATACAAGTCTGTATTTGTAACATAGTATCTTTGGAACACTGTAATCAGGTAATAAAATTTGGTTAGATCTGACTAGTTACAGGTGGTCTTTGGTAGGCACAAGATGCAATTGCACTGTGATTTCTCAGCTCACTTTTTTTGTTTGGTTGGGTTTTTTTAACTTTTAAGGTGCTGAGAAGCAGTGTGAGCAGAGTATTTTTTGCTGAAGTCATCAAGTTTTGCTTTGAACATAAGACAAATAAAGTGAATATCCAACCTTGTTTGTCTTTTCCCGTCCTCAGATGCCAGACTGTCTCCACTGAGCTTGATGCCTTCCTGTCCAATCCTGTTGTATTCCTATTTCTGCAGCTTGTCTTTCAGTGTTTCTTTTTCAGAGAATTAGCCTGTAAAACTATAGGTCATGATTAAGTAATATATTGATCTTGGTGGCAAAGCTGGCTTTCCTTCTAGTTCCTGCCTTTGTCACAGGGTGATTCCCTGTTAGCTGATAAAGTTATTTCTGAGTACTTACTTTAATATAAATCAGACTGTAAAAACACTGCAGGTTTTTTGTGGTTTTTTTAAGGCTTGTATCTAGTCTGCTACATTGGTAGTATTTTGTGTAACGTGGTACCACAAACAGAGGGATCAATACAGCTGGGCCTGGGAAAGGTATGAACTGCATCCTGTAGGCAAGAACCAGCGATGGTAGGCAGGAACCTCCTGAGCTGTTCATGCAGCTGATGTGAGTATAGTGTGCAACTTACACCTGTAGAAAGGGTGGAGTGTCTGCCTATAAACAAATGTCCTTCACCCTGGGAAGGAGCCCAAGACTGTGTGCCTTAATTAAGTCTGGTTTTTGCTGGGTCTCAACTCAAGTGAGTTGAGAGTGACATGAATGAAACAGCACAGCTGACAAGATGCGTGCTAGGGAGAGTTGTGCTGTTTTAACACGCGCTCTTGGGAGTCTGGTATCTCAGTGATCACAGATAGTGCAGTATTTCTGTGCCTGTTTACCTTCTCCTGGAGACCTTATGACTTAAGACTGGGATGTTTTTCTCTCTTCCTTCTGCAGGTCTTCGGGTGAAAGGGGAGCTCATTACTGCTTACCCCCAAGTGGTGGTTGTGCGCGTGCCAACACCTTGGGTCCAGAGTGACAGCGACATCACAGTCCTTCGCCACCTAGAGAAGATGGGCTGTCGGTTGATGAATCGTCCTCAAGCCATCCTCAACTGTGTTAACAAGTTCTGGACATTTCAAGAACTTGCTGGCCATGGTGTGCCTCTCCCAGACACTTTTTCATATGGTAAGACTGTTGGATCTAAAGGGTAGCATAGTTGCCTAGACAACTTACACTTTTGCAGTGCCAAAGATGTAAGTTTTGGAAATCCATAGAAATTTAAGTAGCATGAAGCCAGGTCCACAGCTAAGTGTTGGGTAACCAAAAAGACAGTTAAAGTTGCGATACCCAGATGCTGGTTTTATCTTTGTTGGTCAGGTTTTGATGCTTTGAAAAGAGTATTTGAACTGTACCTCAGCTTTCCAAGCAACTGACTTTGGCTGTTAGTGCTGTAATACTTTCTGTTCTTTTCCAAGTGTCCAAAACAGCAGACAAGAGCTTGGGGTACTAAATGTCATCAGTGCTACAGAAAAGAAAACTAGACTTTGGTACAACCTGGAAGTAGATTAAACTCCTATATGAATAAAAGTGTCTGCAAATACATTAGTTTTTGTGAAAGGACAAAAGTAGCAAAGAGTATGAGCCCTTGTGTTCACCTTTTAACAATAGTTTGGGCTTTGTTTCCCACCAAAACAATTAATTATTGTTTATTATTGGCTCAGGAATCTCTGGTATCTCTGGTTCCTGACAGAGTGCTAGATTAGAGGAACCGTTTGTCTGAGCTACCCTGATGCTATTTCTGCTTTTAATTACAATCTATTAAAGAACTGCAGATGCCTCTCAACCTTCTGTTCCTTCTGGGAATACCAGTGCTTTCCTCCCCTTTGTGTGATTGCATCAATAAGTTTTTGTAATGGCAACTTGACAAAATGAGAAAAAAAATTGACAAAACCATTGCTTTCTATCAGTTACTATGAATTACTATTCCCATCAATTACCATGAAAACACATTTGAGAAGAAACTTACCCTTTCTTGATACATGTGGTTGCTCTAACTTACTGAGAAAAGAATGAGTTTTTAATTTTTTGGGGGAAGGGGAGACCATGAATGATGCTTAATAATTGCAGAACATACCTGTTTGATCATAATGCCCTCCCACTTCTGTTAGTGCCGGCCTCTGGTATTTGACAGAAGCATGACTTTCTTTTCTTTTTTTCTTTTGTTTTTTTAAACCACAAGTATCAAGTTATCAGTGAGAGCTGACCTTGCCATGTAAAGCAGGGTGTGCTGAATGACATGTTACTCCATGACATGCATTAAACTCCATGGCAGGGTCGTGATGGCTGCTGCTGACTTTGTGACTTTGTGTCTTGGCTTGACTTCTTCACTTTACTGCACGATGTGTTAGAGGGGGCTCGTCCCTTTGTCTGCTGACTTTTCTCTTCTGCATCTCTTTTGCTGTGGTCAGCCTTCTTTGAATTGAGCTCAAGTAACCTTGAAGTATCAACCATAATTGTGCGAACGGCCATTAAAAGCTACTCACTAAGGTCCTCACAGATGCAGTTAGATTAAAAGGTTGAAGTTCTACTTCAGGATATAGGGAGAATGAGATTCAGGAGACTTAAGCCTTCAGAAGCGGGGAGGTGGACTGAGAAGGTCTGGGTTGTTTCTGCTCTGTGGATTATGCCTTGTCATTCTGTTCTGTTGCTTTCCTGGTCAGTAGTAGTTTGGATGGAACTCTTACCAGTGTTATGTGTCTGCTATTTTGCCGTTAGACATTTGAAAAGATGGGAGGTAATAAAGTAAAAGGGATAAACTGGAACAAGATGGTAGAATTGGGGCATTCAGATATGGAAGATTAGATTGAGCCTTTTGGGATAGTGATCAAGAGGCGTTGGTCAACTTGTGTCTTCAATTCCAAAGGAAGTAGGTCTTAGTATCCCACACATCACAAACACCTTCAAAGTCTGATCATGCTTCATGACCAAGGTCCTCCTAACTGTTAATTTTTTCTGCATTATCTAAGCTGTAAGGGTGGGAGGAATGTATGGCAATTACATCCCAAATTTGGCCACAGCAGACTGGTGGCACATAATGTTGTTGGTTTTCTTTTTGCCAGGTGGTCATGAGAATTTTTCCAAAATGATTGATGAGGCGGAAGTGCTGGAGTTCCCTATGGTGGTGAAGAACACGCGGGGTCATCGAGGTGGGTGTGAGGTCAGGGCTGAGGGCAAGAAGTGTTCTGAGCAGCACTCCAAGATTTTGTCTCATCAAGGAATGATAGTTAAGAAGATCTGTTAGGTGTTGGACTTTTTTCCAGAACGTCTGAATTCTACCACCCTTGAATGCTGAATGTTGAATAGACTGCAGCACTGGGAAGCAGATTTAGTAGAACCCAGTCTTGCAAAGGCAGGGGGAAAGCATTCAAAATTATGGTGCATTGATGACTTCTATGAGGAAAGCTTTGAACTGGAATAATGGGAGGTCTGGCCTTCATGAAGTTGAAAGAAGCCTACATGGATTTTAGAGGTGTTTTTAATTAGACCTAGGAAATGAAATTTCAGTTCACCCAGTGACTTTTTTCCTACTCAGCTTCGTCTGTAATTAGGAATCTGATTTAAATAAAATCTTAAGTATTGTTTGTAAAACTGGATCTCTGTTTTTCAGATAAATACTTCTGACAGTGTCAGTAGTGTTACCACAGTTTCACATTAAAGTGCTCTGTTATTGGTCTTTTGTTTTAAGTGTTGAATATAAAACAAACATCAACTTGATTTAGTGTTAGATAGTGGTTACTAATGGAAACCATATTTAAATCAATTTCGGGGGTTATTTGCTCAGGAAGTTGGTCTGTTTTTAATATACTTTAAAACAAATTAATAAATACTAGATCTATAAAGAGACTAAAAATGAAGTTAAAGCACAAAACCAGAAGTTGCTTCAAACAAAGTCATAACTAGAGGACAGTGTTTCTTCTTTCTTTCTGTCTGTCAGTTTGCTCTCACTCTCTGCTGCTCTGATGCTTCTCTTCTGCTGGCATGAGTGCTTCTGTAGCCATGTAGTAAATGGATTCAGGAACTGATGCTGAATGGCTCTCGATGGGTTATTTTTACTCAGATTAATTCCTTACATGGCTTAGCCCTTACTCGCACAAATGCCTGTGTTGATGTAGTGGAAGAGAGCAGAACGCTGGGGCTGAGGAAGATCAGACCTGCTGCTGTTGGCAGCAATACCTGTTAGTGTGGTAGCCAAGGTGGAGTCTGATGTTGCCTCAAGGTGAATTTGTCAGCTGTGGAATATCTGAGACAGAAGATTTGACTTAACCCTGCCTCTTGTGAAGATCTACTAAATAATTTTAGAGTTTCAGCTATTGATTTTCTTCTCCTTATTTTTGCCAGGATTCCTGTAAATCTGTTTACAAGTTTTGCTTTAGAGCACTTTAAATTCCAGGCATTCTAATGCAAATTTATGCAAAGTACATATCTTTTCACATTAAGAGAGTTGGAGAAACTTTTTCAAATTATTTGAAGATCAACCATTTGCAAATTATATTTAAATAGGTAGGCAAACATCGTCGTGGGTGCTGGCTGATGAATAAAAATCATACTTTTCTAGGCCAGTTTCCTGTGCAGTTTGCTGCTGCAGCAAATGGGCCAATCCTGGTTTTGCCAAGCTGTCATGCTGCTGCATAATTTGCAAGAACTAAGGAGTTCCTCTTCAAGGCATCATTCTTCCTATTTCATTTCAGGAATACAGTAGGATTATTAATTGCCTGTAGAAGAGTTAAAGTTTGCTGTGGGAGAAAAAGACATGGAGGTTTTTTACTTGTGAATTTTAAGCTTACATTCTCACGTCTCTGTAATGAGAAGTTCCATGTTCCTCAAGCAGTGTTCTGTGTTATGGAGACCTTAAATCCTGTCTAAACAGAGGCTACTCTAGTTGGGCATAGGAGCACTTGGTGGAATTCTTTACATATTATTTATCCTAGTTCTGCTACTGCTGCCTTTCTGTTCTCTTATTTAAGGAGGGAAGTTTATCAATTTATGTGTGTATTCTGTTAAGACCATAACAGAATTGAATGATAGTTCTTCTACAAGTGAAAGTGTGCAGCCTTATTGCAAAACATAAATCTAATAGGACATAGAGCCCTTAAGAAAGAGGAAAAGAAGTTGGGAAATGTAAATAAAGATGGGAAGCGATGCAGTCTAGTGAGACTGGAAATTGGATAGAAAGTAGTAGAATCTGTTTCAGGGATGATTTAACTAGTATGAATACAACTGGAAAAGAACAAAAAAGTCTTCGGTGTGCTCTAAAAATGAAAGGGAATAAAATTACTTATTTTAGGTTAAGAAATTCAAGTCCTAGAGATGTTTGCTTGCAGAAAAGCTAGTGATTTGTCAGGAGGGTTTTTTTTCAGTTGTAGGATAATCAATTTGTTTTATGTCATATGGAATCTTCTGCTAAATTATCTTGGATACCGTGGAGTGGAACGTTTTCCTCTGAATGTAGGAACATTGTTCCACTGCAAACCTCATTCTGGAGTTGTAATCCCTTTTAAGTATTGGGAAGAGAGGCTCTCAGGAACTTCCTGACAGAGAAGTGGGTGGTTCTGCAGTGGCACACCAGAGACTTCAGAGTTCTTAGATGCCCAGTGTTTAACAGCTTCATGTTGTTGGTTCCTGTGTGTCAAAGCTGTAGGCTGTGGGTCCTGTCCTCTTGGATGAACAAAGTTGTTATTAGTTATATGTTGGCTGCTCTTTTATGTATTTCTTCCTCTTTTTTCTCTCACTAAGGACTTTTACCAAAAGAAGTTGAAACTGCAAGATCACCTCCTTTATCTAAAGCTTTTTTCTTTTTCCTCGCTTCTTTCTTTTTCTTTTTTTTTTAAACTCATGTCTCCTCAGCTCTGTCATTGAACATTTAAAGCACTGAATCACTGGAACACTGTTGTCCATGGAAGAATTTGTAAATGGATATAAGCTACAGGTGGGGCCTCTGAGAATGGGCGGTGTGCTGGTCAGAGGTTTTACTTTCATGTGCTGAATCATTGATGCAGCTCAGATGGGTAGCTGCTTTCAACATCCCGATGTTCTTTCCTCCATACAGGTAAAGCTGTATTCCTGGCACGAGACAAGCACCATTTGGCAGACCTAAGCCATTTGATCCGTCATGATGCCCCGTACTTATTTCAAAAATACGTTAAGGAGTCTCATGGCAAGGATGTGCGCGTCATCGTAGTGGGAGGCCGTGTGGTGGGCACCATGCTCCGCTGCTCGACAGATGGGAGGATGCAGAGTAACTGCTCACTTGGTAGGAAAAGCATTGCTCATAGCTTTGATCAGAATATTTCAACCCAGTTGTAAAATCACAAAGCTGACTGAAATAAGCTGCGGGTGTTATTTTGTGTTAATTGTGCTTACTGCTGGGGGTTTAAAGGGGAAGCATGAGAATAAGGATTAAGTAAGAAGCATGTTGAGCAAACACAGAAGGAGAGATGATCTTTGCTCAAAGTGTTTGATAGATGGGCTGGTGGCAAAACAGGGGAACATTCTAGAACACAAATGGAGCAACTGATGTGGTAATGGCAGTTTGATGCTAATGCCACGTTATCATTTGTTTCATCCTGTTGAGAGGAACAGAATATGAAGGAAGACAGAAAGCAGTACTTAAGGGAGGTGGAGGAGTCAGTTGGCAAGAGAGTAGAAGAAAATGTTAAGCGAGGAAGCTGTTGAAGGCAATAAACAGTTGGATTGCACTATGCATTTTCTGTGCTGCCTTAAGTCTGTCAGGTTCCTCCCTGCTACCTCTTCCACCAAAGACCGTATCTGGGAGAAAGAGGAGGTTACTGCATTGATTGTAGCGTGCTCAGAACTGAGATTCTGCATAGCTGTGGGGGTTTCAGAGGGTAAAAGGAGCAAGGACAGTTGAGGGTGCCTGGCTGAAACTGTACTGAACCTGAGCACGGATGGGATAAAATGTGTTCATGTGTAGTGGAGTTTTGGTTAGTCAAAATGCCTAAGAGATTTTAGTTACTACTTCATGCAGAGGAAATATAGCCTGAAAGGTTTTTCTGCTAATTGTTTGTTTGTTTGTTTCTTACTGTTTGCGTTATTTTTATATCTAAGTACTGTGATAGATGAAGCTTGAGCCAGTTAATACTTAGGTGATGGACTGTGAACCTGACCAGCTGAGGTTCAGATACAAATGAACCCTAATGTGGGTTCCCTAATTCTTGTTTTAGAGACAGTAAGCTGTGATAGCAAGTTGAGAGGGATGTGAGCAGAGGATAATGTCTTAATCCCCATCCCCCTCAATTATAACTACAGTTAAGAGTTGTAGCCTTACCCAGAGTTCTAGGTTTAGTTTTGCTGAAATATTTCTTGTGATCACTTACAAACATGTAAGGAAAGCCTCTGCCTTAGAAGGAACAAGAATGGTTTGTTAGTTCATTTTTTTAATATCCTGAAATCATAAAAATGTGTATTTTTCCTTGACTAAAAAGGCATTGCTTAACTGTTTTTAAACAAGTCATAATCTTGACCTGCCAAAGGCAGGTCAGAATCTTTTGAAATCCTGGTGTGGCATCATGTTCATTAGTAGTCACTGTGGAAAGGAGGTCACTTTCTAAGTTGTCAGCAGTGTGCTTGCAGGCTCACTTTGGAGCTTTCCAACCGAAAAGCACCGCCCAGTTGAGGAGGATGTCAGTCACCTGTGACCTGAGCGCAGACAGCAAGTTCTTTTCACTTTTTCCAGGTGGTGTAGGAATGATGTGCTCGCTGAGTGAACAAGGCAAGCAGTTGGCAGTCCAAGTGTCAAACATCCTGGGGATGGATGTGTGCGGCATTGACCTGCTGATGAAGGACGACGGCTCATTCTACGTCTGCGAGGCCAATGCAAATGTAGGTTTCATTGCCTTTGACAAGGCTTGTAATTTAGATGTAGCTGGTATCATAGCGGACTATGCCGCTTCCCTGCTGGCCCCCGGCCGCTTGACGCGGCGCATGTCCTTGCTCTCCGTGGTGTCCACGGCCAGCGAGACTAGCGAGCCAGAGCTGGGCCCTCCAGCTGGGGCCGCTGTCGACAACATGAGTGCTAGCTCCAGCTCTGTCGACAGCGACCCTGAGACCACGGAGAGAGAGTTGCTCACCAAGCTCCCGGGGGCTCTCTTCAACATGAACCAGCTATTAGCCAATGAGATCAAGCTCCTTGTGGAGTGAATGCCACGTGTAAATAGGTGACCAACAGAACTCTCTCTTGTAAATTTTTTTTTTAAACCAACTTGCAATGCTGTTTATCAGAGACACTCAGAAGAATGAGGAAAGGGGGGTGGGTGTGTCAGTCAAGGGAGCAAAAGGAAAAGGCACATGTGCTGTGATTGCTGTCCCTACTCATTTGCGGAACATTAAATTGTCTTCATTCTTCATCAGTTTTACAGTGGAGATGCTCAGTTGATAACCAAGTGGCAATTTTATTTGGATGCTGCTTTGGTCCCCAGATATATTGCAGTTCATGTGTCTTCACAGGCAAGCATTGAAGCGTGATTCACATTTGAAGATTTTCAGAAAGTTGTCTGGCAGCTCTCTAGAAACTTCTGTGAATTACTGCACCAGTTAAGTCTCTTCTACCTCTGTAAGGCTTGATCCTGTAAATTGCTGAGTGCCTCAAATTCTTTATGTGAGTTGAAGGTGTTAAATACCAAGTATTTCAAAATTCCTGGACACATACTGTTCCTACTCTTGTAGATGGGAGCTGTAAGTTCAGGATCTTTTTAAAGTCATCACTTTCTGAACTTGCAGGATACAGCCTTTCAAATGATGAGGCTGAGTGAAGTGTCAGTTGACTTAATGTGAACTTTCTGTAAAAATCTGTAAATTGTACCATCTTGGTATTAAGTGGCAGCTTTGTGTCTAAATTTCTTTATAAAGTTTTTAAAGGAGAATACTTCTGTTTTTCTCATTTCAAATCTTGATTTTGGAAGGTATATAGGGGAATTGGTCATACTATATTTGTGGACAGAAGTGGCACGTTTTTAACTATTTTTTGCATGGTTGGAGGAGATAAACAGCACTGTAATGTTTGGTATACAAAATGATGTTTAATCTAATGTGAAAAAGAATTACACTAGTTTAAAGCAAACGTGCATCGACTTGTATTTGTTAGTGTTTTAGTCTTTCTGAGAGAGATCTGCAATGTTAATGTTCCTTTTTCTTTAATACATGCTAGTCCAACACTCCCTTCTCTATGCCTGCATCTTTAACAGTGGCCAAAGTGAAAACACCGCAGACTGTTTGTTAAGAAAACACTGAGTTATAGCCTGTACATTGGTGGGGGGTTGTTTGTTTGTTTTTATTTTTTGCTTTTTTTTTGGAGGGAGGAGTGTGGTAAGGTTTGGAGGAGGGAAGAGCTGGTTAAAAGTGATGAGTCATCCAGAGGAACTTTAGAATAAAGCTGCAGTTCATACAATACTTACCAGGCTTACTTTTTCCCCACTGAACGTAAATAAACGATGTTGGCATAAATCCAAAGAATATAACTGGGGAGAAATATTCAGTTCTTAGCTTTGGAAAACGTGGCAGATTTGAAAAAGAAAAAAAAAGGAAAAAAAAAAAGAAGGGAAAAAAAAGAGAGCTCAGCCAGAGTTTAAAAAAAGAAAAGAAAACAAACCGTAGGTCCACAAACAATTAAGGGATTGATCCTGGACCTTTATATGTGTGTGGTGTGAGTGCACACACTTGTGTGTGTTTGTGTGTGCATAATTGTTTTGCTTTATTTTTTTGAGGGTGTTGGCTGTTTGGCTCCTAATTTTTTTCCAGACTTCCTGATTTTCCTTAATCCTTCTGGCTGTGCATTTTCTCATTAGCCTTGAGCTGGTTTGGAAAACAGATAACCAAAACAGATACTGAGTCCATTTTTCAGTCCCTATCTTCCTCCTCCTTCTCCTTCTGCTTCTCCTTCTCCCTTTTCATTCCCCTCTTATTCTCGGGGTTCATAAAGCCCTGGAACTATATATATATATATAAATATATATATAAAGATAAGCCTCTTTTTTTAAAAGCAAAAAGTAAAACGTTTACAATTGAAAAATCATCTTGTGAAAATAGGTTTGTTTGGAGGGGGGTTGTGTGTGTGCAATGCTGCTGTTTTCTGGATACTTTAATGGAGCATGTCCCATGTACCCTCTGAGGTTCTGCACTGCCCACCTCTGTGGCCCTTCCTCACCTCTCTGCTGCTCTGCTGTTTTACCTTCACTTGGACCTTAAACACAACTCACGGACACTATGCAGAGAGTCTTCAAGAGGCAATAAACAGAACAGTATTAACCTACTTTATGGAGGTTTGATCATGCTTCTTTGTACAGTTTGGTTTTTTTTATTTTAAAAGGAATGTAATAAAATGGCTTTTTTTTTTTTTGTAGAATTAAATATTATTATTAAAATCAAGTGAAAGGTTGACTGTTGGTGTTAAGCAGGAGGGTGGACCAGCTGGTCCAGCAAAAAAAAGGATCTTCAGCAGTAAAGGTATTTTCAAGTCCTTCTTACTGAGCCTTCAAGAGCACAGGTATAAAGGTCTTCAACTTCCATGAAGAGTTATGGAACAACAGAACATGAAAGTAACCTAAGTATCTAATCACTGAGCAGTAAACTGTCTCTTCCAAGAGCTCTACTTCCCTTGCTTGTTTATCCAAGGGGAATTTGGGGTGGAGGGTGTTTTTTTTTTTTTTTTTTTTTGGTTGTTGTTGTTGTTTGTTTTTGTTTCTTCTTTTTTTGTCTATTCCTTTTTACTGGTAGGTGCCTGCACTCCTTAAGAGGCTGATAGGATCAATCCTTCCCTTTCTAGCTGTGACATACACGTGCGGAGTAACAGCAGGGAGTAAACATGTGCTAGTTGGTATGCTGGGGCCTTTGTGTTTCTATCACAGGAAACATCTTTTAGAAGAAAGAGCTGTTAACTGAATATTCTGGATTGTTTTTTTGAGTCCCCATGTTATCTTGTAGTTCACAGGAACCATACATTTCTAGCACCCTTTCAGAGTGTCTAGGTTACACCTCACAGTTGTAAAATTCGTGAAGCAAACATAAGATTTTTTTAAAAAGAGCAGGTGGGTTGAGAGATTTGCAGTTTGACTTCCTTCTGATAAGTTGCTCCTCAGGTTGGTGCTTCCATTACTAGTTTGGAGATAAGTGTATGCATAGTGGTCACAGAGGGAGACAGATTTGAGATACTATGTACATGTGTTTGGACACTGGGTATTGATGCTGTGTGAAAACCTTGCTTGAGGGTTCATTTGTACAAATGAGCACACTTGTCTCATGTATTTACTCTCTACTTACCCATTGCTCTTGAAACAGTGATGTGCAAAGAATGGCCTGGTGGTGCAAGGAACACCAGCAAAGGTAGCCCATGGTAACCAGAGAGTGTTTACCATTGAAGGGGAACGCCACAGATGTCAGTTTTATACATTTGACTTTCTTCAGTTCCGTGTGCTGAAAATCACACACTAAACTTCCATACAATTGCACTAACACTACCTCCATATGTGGGTTTGGAAGTATGTGCTGAAAAAATGGTCAACATAGTGGTGGATTACAGTAGTGCCAATACAGCTGATGGTGATACAACTATTTTTGTATATTTTAATGTTTGAAAGAGCCAGTTAGAAACTCTCATTTGCAAGAAAAAGTTTCTTAAACTACATCTGATGAAATTTTGTTCTTTGTAACACTGCAGATTTTCTTCTGTTCAACTAACTGTGTTTGTAATTGATGTCTTGCTGTCAATGTATGGATTGTATCTTAATCCTTGTATTAATTGCTTTGATGTGTTTTATAAAATCTTTCTTGTAATGTTACAACACCTTATCTGTAAAACAGTGTCAATGCTTGATGTTTACATTGACTGTTACATTTTTTTGCTCTGATTCAATCTCGAAGCCTTTTCTCCCACTTCATGTACTATATTTGCCATGTGATATTTACTCAGGAAATAACCTCTGGAACATCTGGGTATGTCAGACACAAAGGAAATGCTTCTTCAGCTGTAATACCGGACTACAAAATCCAACAAATGAAACCAGTGACGCTTGCTAAATTCCCTCATTGCAAAAATCTGTCAGTTAAATACAGAAGGGACCATAAGGGCTTAGAGAGACTTTGAAAACAAATTGTACAGTATCTTTCTGATGGCTCACTCTTTTTGAGAAGGTTTATGGGCTTTATGGCTGGTGTGAGACACACGACCCACTCCTGTTCTCTCTATGGAATAGTAGGTGCTCGGACAGGTAACTTCTGTTGCTACTGTCTTTTTTAATTTTTAATTTTTTCACTGTTCTAGGAATTGTTTTAAACTGAACACTGAAGGATTTATAACCAGGTGTTTGCTACCTTTTCCTTTGTTTTATTTCTTTAAATCTTTCTTAACCTTGAGGGTGACTTTTGGAGCATTCTGATGGTGGATCTGCTGTTGGAAGTCTCCAAGCCTCTCATGTTTCTAATTTGAGTTGAAAAGCTTTTGTTTTGTTTATTTGTTTAAAACAATGACACAAATTAGCTGCGCACATTTTGGGGGGAATTTGTTGTTGCGCTGTTTTGGGTGACTTATTCTCCCTTTTTTTACAGAAATGTGTTCTAACAGTTCACACTTTGTTACTGTTCTTTGCAAAACTTTTCAGGAGCCAAAAAAGTCAAACAATCCAGAGAAAACCCCTTCTCCCCTTTCCGATGGCAAGAGTGAGAACTTATGAAAAATCCTTGCGAATGTTCCTTCCTAAACTTTTCCCCCCAGTAATGCAAGCGGGTAAAATGGTAAATGCAGCAGTTTGGTGGCATCCAAAACCGACCTGTTGTCAGGTAAATTGACGCTTTTCTGCTCTTACTCTAACCTTCATAAGTTTGCTAACTTGTCTGCCTTCCTTTCTTCCCATCAGTTCATTTTGGTGATACTTGTTGAATGATTTCTTTAACCGGATTTAGAGAAAAGCCTGCTTTGCTTCCTTATTTCCCCTTATACTTGTTGACTTTTAAGAAAACTCTCATTGTGCTTTGCTTTACTCAGGTGAGACAAAAGTGAGTCCCCCATGTATGAGGGATAGTTATGTAATACATTAATTCCACTTCCTCTTTGTCAGTTCTGGATAGCTTGTCTTCGAGTGTACTATTTTAGCTTAGATTTTTTGAAAGATATGTTGCTTTCTGTTTGCTAAGTGAACATAAAGTATAACTGCAGAAGTAGTTGACAGGAATGAAAAAACAGTACTAAGAATGTTAATTCTATTAAAATTCAATAGAGCAGGATCCTGTAAAGAGGACAGATGGACGAATATATGTGCTGCAGAAAAAGACTGTTGAGTTGATGATTTCTGTTTGTGGAGGATGGGGTGACACGTTTTATCTTGACCTTACTGCTATATCAAAGCACGTGTACATTTTATCCTTCTCTGGTAACTCTGTCCCTTAATCTCAATAAATAGAAAAGTACTGGGTACTAAATACTTTTTTTACTTAATTTAAGGAGGAGAATCTTGTATTTTACTCAGATGTAAAATATGAGACAATTGGAATACCATTCCAAGTTGAAGAATATTAGCCTACAAACAGGCTTCCAAGATTCCTAATGCAGTATTATATTTCCCATGACATCTGTAAAGAATTAGCACTTGTTTCAGATTATTTTTCTGTGTACATTATTTACTCCTCTATACCATCATAAAATAGTCTATTTTTCATAGTCTCAGTTTATATTTTCCTGAAAGAAAGCAAACTTAGCAGCAATATAATAAATTGCAACTTCAAATTAAGGTGGGAGGGAATAATTTTAGAGCCAAATTTTGCTCTCAATTACACTGAGATAAACCTGGAATCACTCTGTGGAAGTCAGTGGAGTGATATCCATTTTCACTGGTATAATTGAGTGTATAATTTGTGTCTTTAATTTTACTTGCAAGGTAATTTTACAAACCTGTTAAACTTATGTTTCCAATGCTTTTTCCTTTCAGACACACCCACTTCTTGCGTCTCAGCATTGGGCAGGCCTATTCCTTTATTTGTGTATATTTTTGTGCATCAGCTGCTATAGGACACGGGTGTAACACTTTCAGGCATGTGGTTGGGTGTCTTTGGGGTTTGTAATAATGTCTAAAAATAAGAATTTCTTTTCCTCAGATTTATTAATTAATTCATGTTGGATTCACAGTTTTGCATCTCTAACCTGATTTTAGATACATATCGTGTGAAGATTTTCTTGAAAGAAATACAGTACTAGTTCTTTGCAGAGTCTGCAGTTGATCTTTGGTGGGGAGAGTTGACCAAAATTTACTGCATTCTGCAATAGTTAAAGTTTTAATATTTAATGTAGCTTGAAAGGTGGTTTTACAGATCATGCTCCTTCCTCTTTATGGAATGGCTTTCAAAGCCTTGTTATTGATCTTGGTTGTGCCCAGTGCTTTGCCTAGTGTATGGGGAAATGGAGAACTTGAATACGCCATGGCTTTTTAGACAAGGGATGATGATTATATGTCCATGCTGAACAAGAACTTCTTCTATATGCCCTTCTGCTGCAACAGAATAATAAAACTGGTAGGTGGCAGCAGCAGAAGACACTCATGACTGTGACCTGAGAAACCTCCAGTACTGGGAGAAATGGATTGCAAAATACTAACTGGAGTAAGGGGAATGGAGAAGAGAGGCAGAGTCCCTGAACTGTCCCTTTGGCCGGTGAGTCTGATTTACAGAATTCTGACCATCGAAAGACTGTAATACAAGAGACACATTGATCTATCTCAGTTGGTGTTTGGTTACCTGGTGTCCTAATTCTCATCTTTGATTCAACATTTCAGTTTCCCCTCTGCCTTTATAAGGCACAGTACTTGTCTTAAAAATTAAATTTTGCCAAAATTGACACATATTTGGAGTACTGGAAAATAAGGCTGAAAGGAATTTATCTAGCCCAGTCATTCTCTGCTCCACAGAAGACTGGTCATGCTTGTGCCATTGGTGAAATATTTATTGTAACCTAGTTTAAAAACCAAGAAATAGATGAGGGAGATTCTGCAATCCTATGGAATTTTATTATACGAAGGCAGCCCCATAGGCTGAGAGCCCAACTGCTTTTTTTCCTACTTAAGAGCAACATTCATACATATATCTATATATCTATATATCTATATCTATATCTATATCTATCTATATCTATATATATATGTGCACCTTAGAAATGCCATGATAATAAAAAAAACAGTGTTATTTGTGGTGATTTCCTAAATCTCAAGGTAGCAAAAAAAGATTTGAATCACCAACAGTTAAAATTCTTTTTGGAAGTGGGAAATGCAAATTATATAATGTTTCTGAGTTAGTGGTTAAGAGTTGGTAGTTTCGGCCACCTCTTCAGTTCTAAATGGCTCTAAAACTTCTTTGCACATTCCTTTCAGAAAAAACATTTTGAGCATGCACCCCAATAACTAGTTTTTGCAAGTTACATATATGTACTACATACATTGTAAAACTTACATGAACCCAAGAAGTTAAAAAAGGATGAGATAAAGATTAAATAAAGACTTACTTTTTATTTACTTTACTGTATTTATTAATGGTGAAAGAACCATTTTCGTCCTGCAGCCTTACAGATTGTCTTGCAAAGCTCCCTGGGGAATGTGGGCTCCTCTTTGGAGGCCACTGATGTAGACACCATAAATACTTACTGTTGCAGATGTCATCAGGATGTTTCACCATAACAAAACCTCCATGCTAAGTGATTCTCCTACTAGAGATTAAAATGCTGACTCTCTAGTAGAATGACTTCTGAAAAGAAAATAAGAGGAGAGAACAGCACTAGAACCACTGATGAACTGCCTGACATAGGAGAAGTTTGAATCTGGATCAGCTGGAAATACGGAGAAACATGCCCAAGTGGACTGGGAAAAAGGAATTGTGACAGAATATATACTAATATGCAGCATACAGCAGTACCTTTTGTATTTTCATTAAAGTTTCTAGTTTATTTACACCTAAGTATTAGTTGATAAATTCCAAATTCTGTTTTCTCTTGTTACGTGGGGTAGTCATACTAAAATCAGGAACAACACTTATATACAGGAACTAAGCTGGATCTGAATTTTGATATCCAGGCAACTAGTAGTCTCCAGTGCGTATCAGTTACCACTTAGGACTGTGGACAACTGCTTTGCTTTTCCCATTAGCTTCTTAGTTACCATACAGCCTTTGAAAGTATTCTGTGGACCACAGGCTGGAAATCCCAGAACTGAATTTTTACAGAGTGAAATGAGATTGCATGTGCAAAGTGGAAAATATTTTGGATAGAGAATTGTTTAGAATCTTGTTGAGTATAATAAGGAGCAAAGTCTGTCTGTGAGACAAAGCTCATAGAGAAAGGGTTTTAAATCCAGTCAGGCTGGAGATGTGTGGAAGAGAAATAATTCCTGATATTAGAGGCAAAGGAGTCTGAAGCCTATGTCAGTCTGTCATTAGAGATAAAGTGAGGCACGAAAACAGTTTCTGCTGATCTTCAGTGTTCCCAGCTGTTGCTCTAAGGAGGAATCTCACCAGATTTTCGATGCATAACATATAAAAGGCATACTAGCCTTTGGGAGCTGAATCTTGGGGAGAAGAGCTGAAAGTTTCATTGATGCACAAACTAACTGTAGCACCTGCCTACTTGAATGGGTGGTCATGTGGATTAAAGGTGTTACTGAGTTTATGTGACAGTAACATTTAAGAAGAATGGTGTTCCTCTGGCCCTGGACATGAGCTTGTTTGCCCCAGCTTGTAACTGCTGTTTCTCTGTGTACTAGGAGATGGAGGCATATAAATGCATGTGAGCTTTTTTTAATTAGCAGAGACCAAGGTGACTTAGTCAACTGGTGAGGAAAGAATTTTTTGTTTTTGTTATCAACAGGAAGGCATTTAGAACACTTTAAGATCCTCCATGGTTCTCCATGTGGCTGTCAGTACAAACAAGTTTTGGTTTTGTTTTTTCTTTTCTTTTAGATGTGACATACCAAAGCATCTTGTTTTCTGCAGCTTTGATGTGGTAGAGATTTGAAGAAGACAGATTATTTTCCATTCTTGTCATAGACCTCCACAGGCAAGAGGTGATATTTCTGAAAGGAGGGAATGGATAGGTTCCTCATGCTGACTGAATAGTAGGTGATGGATTAGGCTGATAAAAAAGTTAACCTTCACATTGCACCCATGCAAGGCATTTTCAAGGTATTTCTGCATCCCTCCTTTGTTCCCTTTAGAAAGAGTACAAGTGTTACCAGAATATACAGAGTCTGCGTAGTAATATGTTAGTGTATTAAGCTCTGCCAAGTCTGTGCATGAAGGGCTTATAAAAGATTTATGTGAATTTCAGTATGTCTGCTTTTTTATTTGGAGGCAGGTTGCAATATGCAGCCATGTACAGTATTCTGTCTTAGGGTAATAGAGATTTTTTGCTTATTTGGAAGGAGGGAAGTGTGTTTGGGCAGTTAAATATATAATACTGTTACCCATTTCTATAGGAAGCAGAACAGCTAAGAGAAAGCATTTTTGTCTTACACAAATTACAATATAATTAAGGTTTGTAATACAGGAATGAAAAAGAAATGTTTTATTAGAGGTCATTGGAATTTTTTTTTCAATAAAGTGTTCTAATAGCAAGAAACTGATTTCACAGAATCACATATCAGTTAGGTTGGAATAGACCTCTGAGACCATCAAGTCCCAGCCTCTGAACGAACACCATCTTGTCAGGTAGACAATGGCACTAAGTGCCACGTCCAGTCTTTCCTTAAACACCTTCAGGGACGGTGACTGCACCAACCTGCCTGGTTCCAGTGCTTGACGATCCTTCTGTGAACAAATTCCTCCTCATGTCCAACATGAACCTCATTCACTGTTGTAATATATAAAATTAAATAATAAATAAATTTGTCACATTTGTAAATGTCCAGTGTTTCAGTTATACCTTGATTAGGAATGGGAATGTCACACTGACTCTGAAGCTGTACATATTTCATATCTGTAAATATTTCATTTACAAGAAGTGTGGTTTGTCCAAGAGGGTGTGTGCAGTTTCCCCTGCTCGCTGCTACTGTGCAAAGCACTGCCTGGTAGTCTTTATTCTCTGGATTCTTTCTGTTCAGTGGTATTGTGCATTAAGCCTGAGACTTGCATTTTGTAAGTTTTAGGAGGAAACTTGGTGTGCTTGAATATATATTTTCCCATGCATCTAACAAACACAAGGCGACTGAAACAACACAAATGTTACGGTTACCCTGCCCACCGACCTTTACAACATTATATGGGAGGGGTTGTGCAGTTGTAATGTGATGTAGGAGTGCTTGTCCATGCCCAAATGGAAATGGTTGTTTACTGGATGGCAAATACTGAAGCTTTATCATTGGGAGAACTAGGCAGGAAAAGTCTGCAGTTTGACTTTGCTAAACTTTTACACAATTTTTCCTCCACATGAAATATTTCCACAGGAATCTAATGCGTGCGAAAGATGCTGGATCACCAGGTGCAGAGATTGAACTCTACCCACTGGAAAGGTAACAGGAACTAGATTTTATGTTCAGAACACAACCTTCACTGCATCTCACTCCTTGACCTGGAAAGGCCGTTTCCAAGGTCAGAAGAGGAGTTCGGTACCCATGGCTTAATCCTTGGTGTGTCTGTGATGCAGCTATCAGGGAAGCCAGATAGGTGCTGGATACAGAGGGTTTTTTTATGATGTCTGCTTGCATTTCTGATGTTCATGTTTTGGAACAAAAACTAACTTCTTCAATGATTTATTTCTTTAGGTTTTTCTGCAGCAGCAGGAGGTTTTCTTCTGCTTCTCATGGGAACACTTAGCCTTTTGTTAATGCCTCCTTCACAATGAAGGGAAGAAAGGATGGCTCAGCACGGATGTGCAATGGAGTGATGTCCACACGTGGCGTTAACAGTCATGATCCCTGTCCTACAAACTTGGAGAATTGAATAAAAGAGTTAAATTGTAATTCATGAGAGTGTGAAATTCTTTTTGGTACCTTTTGCACCATTTCCCCTTTCTTGAAGGGCTGGTTAAATTCAGAAATCTGTTGATATTTTATCAAAGCTGCAGTTAAGCCAGCAGAGTATAACCTATTGGATATTCTTTATTTTATCAACCCTTTTTTCCCTCCAGGACTTTCATTCCTAAGAGTTCTAAATGCTTTATACTGACAAAAATAATCTTCCCAAATGCCTTAAAAACTTCAGCATCAGGCCTTTGGCTTTGTCAGTCATGTTACGAGTTCATTTAAGTCACTGAGGGTACAAGTGTCCTGAGTTTTTAAAGTGAAGTCACCATACAGATCATGTTACACTTCATGGTCACTTTGGTGACTGCTAGAAAAAAAGAGAAGCAACTTGGTTAACCTACCAGAGATAATGTGCCTTTGGATTTTTTAAGCCATTGTAGCAGGGCTTGTTGTCGACATGGGTGTGTACATTCCTACTATCTGTTATTTCTGAAGACAGCTAATCTTTAAAACCACGGGTTATAGGTCTTGCAGATGGCTCTCTTGGATTGTTGTTAATGAATAACTGTAAAGAATTAGACACATACTGATGGGATTTCCATAATGCGCCTACTTGAAATTTGTACAAAATTTACAGAAGTGAAGCAAAAAAGGGAAGCAAGATGCTGAGTTGGTACATTATCAGTAAACACCTCTTATACTTGACAGTCTTCCTGTTGGTTTCATGGATATTAATTTCATGTAAATTTTAATGCCTGTTTTCTATGTGCTTGTTCTAATAATTTACATGTGAATGTAACCTAGGAATTTGGCTGGTAGCCTGTCTGCAGCTATGCCTTTGCTCTAGTAGCTGCAGTTTATGGTTTTGGTTTTTTTTTTTTTTGCAAATCTGTGTGTCACACTGTTCCTCTGGCACCTCTGTGAACAGGTGGAATGACTGCCTTCTCACTGCATGGCCCCCCGACAGTGGCCATTTCATCTCTTGTGGTTCAGAGCCTGTTTGTGTGCTGTGGCATATGCTGATGCTTCCTTAAGTGCTTTTCTGCCTTAATATTTCATGTTTAAAAAAGTAGAATAGCTGAGAACTTTCTAAATTCCGTCTTCGTTTCATATATCTCATCTTACTAAGATGCTTCCAGGCCCTGTCAGTATTTCAGTTCTCTTATTTTTTTTGTGGGTGTTCAGTGTTCTCTGTTCTGCTGCCTCAAGTTTGATCCTCCTGCCTTCGTAGTCTCTCTTTTTTTTTTTTTTTTTTTTTTTTCCCCCCCCTGGTCTTTTTTCTGCTCTTAACTGGCCCCAAATGTTCTTGTCCTTGTCCCAAGCACACGTACACATTTGGTAGCCTAAGAATATTTCTTACTCAATGTCTATCACGGATAACCATTCTTTGTATTACTCTAAAAGTGTGCTTTCCTTTTTTCAGAGTGAGAAATGCTTTGTTGCTACACATTTCTTTCTGGTATTTCACAGCCCTAAAAGTGTTAGCAGTAAAATAGAAACTAAAAGAGGCTTATCACTTTGTAATGTCTTGGTAGTGAGTGAGAGTTAGCAAATTGCAATACTAAGGAGACAGTTCCTGGCTTTTGCTCTCATTTATCTATCTTTGTTGAGAAGGATTGGTCCTGCAATCCATCTCTTCATGTACCTCGCTTAAAAGAGCTGTGGTCAAGAATCTTGCTGGTGTCATGTAAAGTTCTGCTTTCCTTTGTCTTTTCTTATCTTCCTTTGAATTTAAATACTGGGACAATTAAATAGTAATTGGATATTCATTGTACAATATTTTGACATTACTTGTACAGTGTAGTGAAAACAGAATAATAGTTCTGTAGTGGTAATACTGACCTGTGCTGTGATGATCAGGGTTTTTTGCATGTCTGCATTTCCTATTAATCGGAATTGTACTGTTGTGCCAGCTACAGAAACAGAGTACTTGTAAAACTCTGATTTGCTTAGTGTGATGAGATCTTGGGGTGGGGTATATTTGTATTGAGGCCAGACTTGGAGAGAGGTGATAATTTTGTTTAGCTTTAGCATTAGATCTGGAAAACCTCTGTAATTTGTCTGGCCTGCATTCCCAGTTGTGCATGATGTAAACAGACAGCTATGTCTTGACCACTGTCTTTTATTTTTTTGGGTCATTTTCCTTGTATTTCACTTTACCACCTTGGTTGCTTCTCCAAAGCACTCTTTCCCTGTCTAGACAACTTGGTTTATCACTAAACCAAGTGCATTTTCCTCTACGTGGTCTGCAAAATCTAGGTTTGAATTCAGACATTGCATCATCATCTCTGTGGCTCTCTCATCCCCTGTCGTCATCACTTCAGTATTTTTCCAGAAACAGTGGTTTGGAGCCTGCCCTGCTGCGATGGTAATGTTGAGAAGGGAGAACGTGCATTGCAACAACCAGGTCACCTCAAAAGTGGAGTCCTTGGGAGAGAGGCTGGCCCTGTGTGCTTCTTTCCACTGCACTGACCCCCTTAGTTTAGCCGGTGGTGCACAAGCCAGTGTGATAAGCAGAGGCTGATAAGCTCACACCTACACTTGTCTTGAGCCCTTCAGCCGAGACATGGGCCAGTCGGGGAGATCAGCAATCACTGGGTCACTGCTGCTGTGCTCTTGTGTGCTTTGCACGTGCCTGGTGCTGAGATTCGGGCAAGCTCCATGGTCTCCTGAATGTTTGCCCTGATCTGCTTTGGATCTACTATCCCAGTTGGTGGAAGGGAGAGTTGAGTAACTAGTACTGGGCTCCCAAATCATGTTAAACACATTAGCTAGAGCTTCTGTCAGAGATGGAGTACACCTCTGTATTTTTCTCAGCATTTTAATTTAAAAAATTGTTAGTATTTTTTATAATGACACTCCTGAAGATTTCTAATGAAGGCAAAAGTCTTCTTCTAGCTCTGCTCATCATTTCCTTCCTAGAGAGCATATATAGCAGCTGCCAGAGCTGTCTTTAGGGAAGAACTTGCTGCTTCTTCCCTACAGCCCCCAAGAATCAGGGGAAAAAGACAGGGATATAGTGATGTTCTTCCAAGGGAAAAGATTGGGATGCTGCTCTCTAGCATTCCTGATAACCATCCATGTTTAGCAGCTTAGCAGTAACAACAGTTGTCTCTAACAGTATGAAATAGGAAGCAGGGAAGGAAGGGACAGTATCCCTTACAATGATGTCACTTATGGACCAGAAGTCACATTTCTGTGGGGATAAGGCAGGGTGGAGAACTTGGGCTTTTGGAAAGATAGAAAAACAATCTTCATAGTTTTGTTGTCCCTTCTTTCCAGACTTATGGACAGTGCTGTGTTACAGGGAAGAATATCTCCCTAATCTTCCCTGTAACATCCCTCTGTGCAGCTTTCTGTGGTCCTATATGCAAGGCAAGACTATGAGGGAAGAAGTACTCTCAAAATCATTCAAAGTACTCCTTGCAGCCTGAATACTTTTGTGGCTTGGATTGGGGATCTCTCATCTTAGCCCAGTCTTAGTAACAGCTCATGTGTTTTGAAAACAGCTGAATTTGTGAGCAGTGAGTGGAAATGAAGAATTGCAGCCCAGTTATGAGACTTCACTCTGGAACAAGCAACCCCTGAAATAGGAGAGGAGGCCCAGTAGAGGGAAGGAAAGTAAGTGTTTTCAGTATCTAAATTTCCAAATTTAGTTAGGGGTGTGTGTGTGTGTGTAACTTCGTTATAACACTGCTGGTTCTGATACCATCAGTTGTCACATGAAGTCACTTCGGGTGGAAGATGTTAAAGGAGTACAGCCTTGGTTAGATGTAGGTGACTGGTGTAGAAGCAAAAGGATGAGAGGGGTTCCTAATGATGCTTTCCTGTCTAAACTCTATTCCTGTTCCTCCCATTGCTCTACTGAGATACCCTTTTGCATTGTGATTTGGTAGGAGGCTTTTTTTGCTTTAATTTCCAAGGTGGACAGTTTTTTAACTGTTGCAGATTTCTCTCCTGCAACCAAATTATGCTCTTGAGACTGGCCATTGTTTTTAAGGTATCTGTGTATGTTACCTTGCCTGAAAGGATGGGGATGGGGCACAGAATTATGTTTTTCTGCTCAGTATCGTGGGCCATGGTTAATGTCCCTTTGTGCAAGGCAGTTTTGCATCACTGGTGTGGAGCCCCTGGTGGTTTTTACTCCATCTGAGTTTGCTGTGTTTCCTTGGAAGTTTAGTTACTCACTGAGATGAAGCTGGCATTGAGCATGTGTTACTATAGACTGTACCAAAGATGAGCCTACTCTGGAAGGCAAATAGCCAAAGCAGATGATAGATTTGACAGGACACAGGAAAAGAATATGTCAGTAGCTATGAGTTGTAACTCATCTGTGGTGCAGTGACAGCTGTCCATTATGCTGTAGAGTCCATTGGATGGAAAGAGATGAAAAATGGCCAAGATTCTGTCTTTGGCTGGCCACAGTTCTTTGTATGCATCCTGTTTTTCACCTTCCTGTAGGGAATTACTGCCAGAGTCACATCACTTCTGCAGGTAGAAATGTTTGTTCTTGAGCAACTGTGCACTGACAGGAAGGGCAGCAGGGACCCACCTGCCCAGGCTTAGGTGCTGTTTTCTTTGCCACAAAGGGAGCCCCCAGTGAGCTGTGTGCAGCTGAAGATGCCAGCAACAAAAGCAAAGATGCAGCCACAGGCAATTAGCATTAGGGACACTGTGCAGGCCCATTTTCGAACATGGTTTTAAGGCGTCCAAGTCTTGCAAAATTACTAGTCGTAGCCATCAACTTTTGATTAAATTTCCATCTCTTTCCTTTAGCCCACATGGTTGGTGTTTAATGTCACTGCATTCAGTGTCCCTTGGAGCAGAACACACTGTGGTGCATTGTTTTCTTTGTATAGAGTTGGCAAGCAGGTCATAATGGGTTGCTTTGGTTGCCTGGAGGAGTTCAGCATCTTTTAATTACATGTTTTTGGAAGTGTCCTTTAACAGCTGTAACCCTTAGGAGATGGAACAATGAGGATGAGAAGCAAACATGTTCAGAGGGATTTGGAAGCAGCTGTTGTAAGCCCAGAATGGTGAAGTGCTCTCAGAGAGGTGAAATTCATGCTCATATGCAATCCTACTTTTGGAAGCTTTTTCTACAATTCCTATCTTCCCCATTGCTTTTGGAAACCCTCCCAGAGTTTTGGACACACCTCCTCAGGTCAGCAATGCTCTACTGTCATTGAACTTCTGATAAAACCTATCCTACCCCTGCACTTGTCTTTTGCATGGGGAAGGTGTGGGCCAGCAGGGTTTGTTTTTCTCACTGGCGTCAGAGGAGCTGCCAGTTGTGTCTGTTTCCAGGTGTAATTTTGTCACAGGCACGTATCAATGACTGGTCTTTGAATGACATCTTCCAAGGTGAAGGAGGTGAATTCCAACATCTGTAAGTCACTTCTACCTATGTTGGACTTCAATCTTATTTTGCCAAGTGCACTTTGGACCCGTTCACTTAGTGGAGAGTAGGAAATACAAACATGCAAAAAAATCAAGCCTAAGATGTCTGAATCACATATTAACAGGTACATCTCAAAGCAGAGATCTCTTTTACTTACTTCTGTTGGTGTACATAGTAAAACAGGAAACAAGATTGCATATCCTCCTGCATCACAACGGGTCTAAGTTATCCCTGGCTAAATCAGTGGATGTGATGGGTGAAAAACATCTCCCAGGAGGGCGAGTTAGTTTTCTTGAGGCTGTGTTTCCCTCTGCTGGTGTGGAATTAATACTGCTGATTTTTTTTTCCTCAAAGCCAAGCTTTTGAAGCTACTGATTTCTCATCATCCCAAGAAACATTTAAACTTGTCCCTCATCATAAATATTTTATTCCTTCTATCCAATCTAAATCTACCCTCTTTCAGTTTTTTATTTAGTTTTGACCCTTGTCCTGTTCCAGTGTCTCACTACCCTCAGTAAACAACTTCTTCCTAATATCTGATCTAAACCTGATCTCTTTCAGTTTAAAGCCGTTCCCCTTCATGCTATCATTGCATGCTATCACTTGTGAAAAGTCCCTCTCCAGCTCTCTTGTAGCACCGCTAGGTACTGGAGGAGGCTCCAAGGTCTCTCTGGAGCCTTCTCTTCTTCAGGCTGAACAATCCAAACTCTCTTGGCCTATGTTTACAGCAGAGGCTCTCAAGGCCTCTGATCAGCATTGTGGCCTGCTCTGGGCTTGAAAAACAGGTCCACATCCTTCTTATGCTGAGGGTGCCAGGGGTGGATGCAGCACTACGGGTGGGGTTTCATAAGAGTGGAGTAGAGGGGGAAAATCTATGCCCTCGACCTACTGCCCACACTGCTTTTGGTGCTGCCCAGAATACAGCTGGTTCTCTGGAAAAAAAAAAAAAACAAAACAAAAAACAAAAAACCAAAAAACAAACAAAAAACCAAACAAAAACAAAAACAAACCAAACAAAAAAACCCAAAAAAAAAACCAAACAAAAAACACTGTGTGTAAGAGCCTGAGCTATCTGACAGCATTAAGCAAACACAGGGAATTAAATTATTTAAGTTAGAAAGCTAATGTGTTTTGAGAGCTGAATATCATAGATCCAGTAAATTCACTGGCTATGCATCTCTGCAGGGAGGACAAGCTGTTGGCAGACCATCTAAGCAAGACAGCCTGTGTATTCCACAAATGATCTCTGCAGGTGTATTTTGATCCTAAAGCACCTATTGTACCCTGGGTATTCCATAGATACTTACCTCCTCCAAGGTGGGCCTCCTTCTCACCAAAGACAACCAGATTGTCTTCCTTTTCTTCTTCTTAACAGAATAGCTCAATATCACTAGCAGGTACTTCAGAGATTGCCTTAGCTGTTACAGAGCACCTCTCAGTATAAGTGGGCTTTAGGGAAAGAGTAGAAAAGACAGTGCTCAGTGGTATCAGTTTCAGTTTAACCCTGACAGCTCTGGGTGTTACGTTCTCTGTCCACACAATCACCAGAAGTCATTACTGCTACTCAAAATGATAGTGTGTTGCAGAATTTAGAATTACTGTTCCATCAAGACTGGTATTCCTCAGCTCATAGTGTGGAGTATTTCTGAGGGACATCTGTGAAAACAAGATTGTTTTACAGATACCTAGACAATGCTACAGCAAAGCTCTTCTGTGCCAGAACTGTTGAGTGGAAATATTTTTCAAAGCTGAAAAAGAAAGTGCTTTAGACAATATTCACATTCAGTTGCTTCTGAGTGTTTGTCATTGTTACAACTTATTTTACAGTAGGAGAGAGTTGCATTCAATAGCAATATCTGCCTGCTACTTACCAGTGCAAAAAATCCAGTGTCTCAGACCAAGCCAGGAAGATTTCATCCCTGTAGCACTTCAGGTCTTTCAACCTTTTGAAATGGTCACAAAACCATTGTTTGACTGCTATTTTCTTCTTCAGTCTATTGTTTTTTAACAAAGGTGACTCTTTAGTGGCTATTATTTCAGCTTGCAAAGACAAACTGTATGTCAAAATCAAAATTTCGAAACTGTTCTATTCAGAACCATGAAACGTAATCCCACATTTATCTAAAAAAATGGTGCTAGACTTTTATGATGATCAAGACATAGGAATGCCTTTGCTTTTAAGTTTGTTTTGTGTAGTTGAGGTTTTTTTTTCCAATGAGCCTAATCGTTTTGAAATTAAGCAAAACTGTTACACCATTGTGAATTGACATTCTAAGCCAAAAGACTCAAACAAAATGAGATCCCTTAGCAGGTTTTTTGATTATACCTTCTTCTGACAGCACAGAAAATTTGTATCAAAGGCCAGCAGACACATCCAGTTGGAATAGCTTATGCTATAAACTAGAGGAATCTTCCACAGCATGGTCCTCTAAGCAGTTTCCAGAGCTTCTGCAAGCAGCTATTCAACCCTAGTCACTGGGTGGGTTTTGCTGTGACTTCCTTGGAAATACCACTTTCGCGCTAAACCAGCACAATGACCTACCAGTTGTAGGGAGGGTAGTATTCAGGTGAACTCCCAACTCAGTGCACTGCCAAGACTAGGCACTAGCTCATTACCATAAATGGGATCCACAAAAAAAGAGTTGGTTTTTTTTTTTTAATTCCAAGACTTACTGATCTATTACAGGTTTTCGGCAAGTGAAAATCCCATGACTCATCATCTTGTACTTTGCTGTGACTTTAATATTCTAGAAAAATAAGAAATTAAGTGAAGACAGAAGGGGTTATTCTACTCCTTACTGCTTGGGAGTGGGACACAAAAGTACGTTGGGTACACATAACCCGTGATGCAGAAATATATCTAAGCTGCTGTGCTTGCAGCTCCTGTGTATCTGCAGGTGCTCGAGGAGTTGTAGCTGAACATAGAGATGGTTCAGCATGATTATTTCCCTGTTCCCATTGGTTTCTAGGCTGAGAGCTTCTCCCCCACCTTTGAATGGTTTTCTCTTTCTTGGCTTCTGGCTGTATATATAAACTTCCCAATAATTTATTTTTCTGCTTTGCCTGTAGTCTCAGTCCTGCTGGTTCTGGTTCTTAAGAGAGTTCTTTGGCTAAGTCTGGCAATTCACATTCACTTCTTCCAGTCATCCACTCCTTTTGCGTGCCTCCAGGTGCTGCTTTTGACACTTCTGCAGCATTCATTTGCCTTTCACTTATTGAAAGGAGAAGGAAGAGAAGGTTTTGAGCAGACAAGACCAATACCTGTCTGAACACAAGCGTTTGCTTCTTGCTGTTGAAGCTACATCCGTCCTCACTTTTGGAGTGCTAAAAAGGAATTTGCCAAGTTGCTGTATGGGGATGGTACATGTGTTGGGTTAATCAGCACTAGCAGAGGAGCTTCAGCAACCTCTTAAACTCCAGCACATTCTGAGTGAGCCTGTGCTTGTTTCCAAGCTACAGTTCCAACATGAGTCAGGTGTAAGGAAAGATCACTGGGAAGTTTTGATGTTGAAATTCAATGTTACAGTTCCCAACCTTCATACTTGGGAAAGCGTGCAGTTTGTGGCAGAAACTTTCAAGGTATTTGGTGCAAGGAAAATGCAGCCCTGGAGAATGTGACCCAGGACCAGTAACTGCAGCTGAAACCAGCTGGCTACAGTGAAGAGAAGGACCCTTAATGAGGTGCTACAGTTTTGCTTAGAGCTAACCTGGATTCTCAAGTCGTTTCTGGCCTGTATAAGAAACAGGTTTTGCATGGTTTACACGTGTGTAAATGCACCCTATAGTTGTTGCACGCGTGGAATGAACCCCAAGTTTGCCCAGAAGTAAAAGCTGCAGCCACAATCATGGAATCTCCTTAGGTAATCCCTTCTGAAACAGTAACTGCTCAGCCCTTGCATAAAGAGGGCATGTTTGCCTGCAAGGCACAACCTTATTAGTGACATTCCTTTACTCTGGAAAGCAGATGTTTCCTAGGGAGCAAACTGCCCAACTGTTCCTGGTTATCCACATTTCAGAATCTGAGTGGAGCCAGCTCTGGGCAGAATTCTCAATGGCCAGGTATTTTGCTTAGGCCATAAGTGAGGAGAAGGAAGATTCTAAAAGCCCAGTAAAGATTTCTATAGTAAAATGCTCCCTTGATTTTTATTATCTGATGTTGTTGTCTGACTTCAAAAACATCTTTTGTTCTTGTTAATTGATTCAACATCTTATTGTCTGCAGCTGATCTCATTTTGCTTTGAGGCAGAGAAGTGCTTTGCCTTCAGAGTTGTCTGTCTTCCAAGTCTGTTGTCTGCAATTTCTGAGCATGCCTTTGTAGTTTAAGTCCCAGCTGAAATTAAAATGTAAAGTTGTCAATAGTTAGTTCCAGGCAAAATCTTGAATGAAAAGCAATGAACTTAGGTTCTCTGAATTAAGGAAAACTACTCAAGAAATCACCTGTCCTTAGGAATATGCAGCTTTCAGACATCACAAGGGAAGACACTGATGCCAGCTACAACTACCGTGACAGCCGTGAAACTCTGTCTTGTACCTGTGACTGGTGGCAGGTAAGTGTATATGAATGCTCTCTTAGAAGGGTCTGTGTGTCCTTTTTTCCTCCCCTTTTTGGGTGTCTTACTTTGTGGAGACAAGGTGTTAAATGCAAATAGTTTAGGCACTTTCCACTCTCTCCTATGGCCATTACAGTGACTGTGAACAGAGTTTCAGAGCAAAGACCACCTGGAGATGCTGGGTGGGGACTGAACATGTAAGACAAGATGGCCACAGTTCCCTGCATAAGCTGGAAAAGCCCTGGGAAATTGATATCAAGTTCTCAGAGTTTATTAGCAGTCATTGGGGGACTCTTGCCTTAAAATATGAAGTTAAGTGCTTGCGGAGGTTTCTTGGAATCCCAGTTTGTTAGAAACTTTATTCCACCGGTTGCCTGCCAGGTTCGTCTCCTAAGGAGATCTGAAGTGGAGGCAGAGAAGGCAGAGGATAAAACATTAGCGAATGAGAAAAGGCAGATAAGGGAGAAAGATGTGGAAAGAGCAGAGTATATAGGTTACACTGTAAGCAAAACATTACATCTATTGCTCCTGGCATGTGGTCTTGGGGACCTGTTATGAAACACATGAGGGTCTTTGAGTGGACCACACTTCGACTAAAATGTTTCTAGAAAAAGGTCAGGATAGGGTCCCCTTCTCAAATAACGAAGGGGCAGTTTTCTTGATGGCTTTTATTGCTCTTACCAGTATTGCTGAGAAGTCCTATTACTAAATAAGATTTCTTGACATTCAGCCTGAATTTGCTGTCATCCTTCAGCTTTGCCTACTCGGCCTGTTCAGCTTTACGCTAAACATTTTTCTGCTGCCTTGATCTTAACTTTCCTATAGTTTCTAGGTTGTGATTCTGCTTCCCTGTCTTGAAATTCATGTTCTTTTTATGAAGGTAAAATCATGTCAAGGCAAACAAAAGACAAATATGTTGTAAATAGGTATAATCTTTATTTCCCCCTCTCTGACTTTTCTGACTTTTATCTGTTTCTCACTGTCCTGCCTCACTTTAAACTGGAAATCCTCAGGCAGCTCTACCAGAGCTGCTTGCATGTTAAAATAAATTAAGTAGTGAAATGTGGCTTCATGGAAACTCTAATGTCCTGAGGGCCTGAATGCCACTTCCCTGTACAAGTTGAAACAAAAGAGTTTAGGCTGGACAGATATTCTTGGTATCTTACAAGATGCCTGGAGACACACTGGGAACACTACATGGAACTAGGGTGCCAATGAGAACAGTAGAACCATTTTCAGAGCATCCAGTTTTGTTTAGCTAAGACAATTAGGTAGGAGTAGTTAAAAAGTGAAGAGAAAGCCTCATATAGCTATTTGCAAGCTTTTTTTCTTAAAAAAACCCCAGCATCCTACAGCTGGTGGGGACTGTGTCTGTCAGCCTTGCAATGGGGTTCAGAACTTTCTTGAACTCTTCCCGTGGCTCTTGGGACACTTCCCAGAAATCACTCTACCTATATCCAAGGACAGGAAAAAGCAGAATATGCTGTTATGGGCTTGTCAATACATAGAAATATAACTTCTTTCTGAAACCTGTGTTCCTTGGTTCATTAGCTGTGGCCAAAGTGTATTGAAAAAAGGTGTTGAGCACCTCAAAGAGGTGTTGAAAGAGGTCCTTCCCTGTTACTGACTCCAACATCCTGATTTCTAAATATTTGTGACTGAAAAATTGCAGTAGTGGTAGTTCAAGGTTACAGTGCTATGCAAATATGCAAGAAGACTTAAAGCCACAAAGGAAATCATAGGTCTAGGCATATACATACATTCAGCATGCAAAAAGAGGGATATAAGCAACTTTTGTTGGAATCCTGGAGCTTCCTGGATACTGTAACACCTACTAGAAGGCAGATGAATAGAAAATAACCTGCATGCAGTAAAACAGAATTTTACTTTTACAATCTGAATCTCAGCAAGCAGTAGACCCTCCAAAATTTAAATCTGTAGATAACCTTCAGAAAAGGCTCATTCTGAGCAGTGGAAAATTGTTTCCATTGTTCTCTCTCAACTTTTTGCAGCCACCCCTTTGAACAGCCTCATTCCAGTAACTGCTTTCCTCTGGCTAAACGAGCTGTTCATCCAGCTGCTTAACTGTTTACTCTGTTCTTCCCCTGTTATCTTGCTGTCTTTGTGGCAGCGATTAGCATCTGAAAAGGTTTCAGTGTGTCTCACCTGCCCCACGCAGGGCCTAACAGTGACAAAATCTCAAACTGTGCCCGGGCTTCTCCAGGATCAAACTGGCATACTTGAAAAGTCGGAGCTGTAAGGCCAGATCAAATTGATTCCTGGTGACAATCTGATTTCCCGCAAATCAAGGTATCTGGGAGAGATCCCAGGACATTGTGCTGTTTGTGTCTTGTAACGATGTTTCCTAGGTGAGGCAATCAGTACCTTGAGCTGTCTGTTAAATCTCGCAAAAATGAGCTATCAAAGCCCACAGCTGTGATCTTCTGCCCCTTCAGGCTCACTGGAAATAGCAGCCACAGCACAGAAGCTGTTCTACTATGCTCATGAGTTTCAGACAGAACTTGGTCTGCTGAGAGCACCTACCTGGTAATACTCAGGAATTTTTCCTATCTCAAGTACTTTACAGCTTTGGATGAATGTTGGATGAAAGGTCTGATGGCAAAAGCATAGCAAAGGCATGGGGAATACCATGGGAAGAGGAAGGGAAGGAGGCTGGCACCTTGGTTTGAGTGTTCATGTATCGTTCTTCACTTAGGGGGCTGAGGATGCGGTAGGTGCCCAGTGGGTGTATGTAGTTGGATATAATGTGGTATGGGAACCACAAAGAACACTTACGAGATATTTTTTTTCCCCCATGGGTAGTGCAGCCCAAAAGACTAAAGGAGGGAGAAGCTGGACAGTTTTGTGATTTAGTATAACTTTTTGGGGAGGGACTGTAGCAGGGGCTTTGAAAAGCCACTAACTTTGTGCTGAGAACCTTTTGATAGAACTACTTGACTAGATATGATTTTCCATCTCCAGTTTCACCCTCTCATTCCTGTTCTTTGTAACGTAGAAATAAGGGAGAGGGATAGTGAAAGCCTCCTACTCTCATTCCACTTGCCATGGGTTTTTCCCTATAAAAAATAGCTAGTCACTGCTATAGTGTCACAGAAGGCCTAAAGAATTAGTTCAGATGTACATGCTTAAAGGTGGCCAAGATGAATCTCACGCTCAGTAAGTCATGCTCTCTGTGCATAGCTGGGTGTCTGTCTTTATTTCTTTCCTCTATTTTCTTTTCAAGGGGAGTTTGCACATAGGAATCATGTGTGTGAGCTGGGGACATACTATCAGAAGGGGTATTTACACCTGCAGCCATAGTGCAGCATCCCAGGAGATACCTCAAAGCCAGGGCTGTGCTTTGGGTGCTAGCCTGTGCTGGAGCAGGAGGTCTGGATGGATTGTGATCCTGACCCTGTGGATCACTTCCTTGTGAGAAGTGGGAGGGGGACTTGTGCACAAGGCAGTGGTGGCCAAAGCCAAGATGCTGTGGGCAATGGCAAAACTGGTCTTGACTGCAGCTTTTGTGCTCTGTGCTTAGCTCAGACAGCCCTGGAGGTGGTTGTTGAGTACAGTCGGCTGTCCTCCTATTCCACAGCATCTCTCCACCCCTTTGTGCTGTTGGTTCTCCTTTTCTTCCAGGCATAGTAACGAGCTGTGACCTTTGCACTCATTTGGATATCCCCAGGTGCATTTCTCTGCTGCTTCACTTCTTGCTGTCTGATCTCAATGTATTTTTCATGGCATTAATAGAGGATGAAGGAATGGGAAAGATTTTTAGAGAGGGGAGTTTTCAACTGGACAGGCACTGCATTCTTCCAGGTAGTGGGAATGACAGGCTTGTTGTGGATCTTCAGAAACTCCTTGACCTCGAGAAGGATGTTGGAAGTATGGAAAGTTGCTTCTGAAGTAAAGGACACTCCATCCTTTTGAATGCAGGAATGCCTCCGAATTAGATGGCATAACTGAGGAAGGCATGTCTTGGTGGGCTGGGGAAGGACTCTAGGGGGGAATAGTGTTAGATCTAGCTGATTCAACTCTGATTTCCTCCTTTGTCCTAGCTCTGAAGTTCTCTCTCCCCATCCCTCTTTCCTCTTCCTACTCTGCTCCCAGCCCCTCACCAATAGACAGCAGGTCTCAGTGATGGGAAAAGAGCTGGACTCACAACTCACAACCTCACAAACTCAATGTTTCCGAGGTCAACTGATGCCAATTGAAGTGCTATAAATTATTTGATTGAATAGATTTCAATGAACAAATGAGAAGCCTTTGTTTAATCAATTTCATCTTCTTTTGAGCTGGTAACCAGTACACACTGAGCAAATATTGTCAGTGTTGCCTTTTAAACCTATTTTTGCTGTCCAAAAGTGTGTGCTGTGGTTGTGCATGTTTGATCAACCCTGCTAGGATAATGCTTTAGAGTATTCACTTATTGTAGTTTTTCATGACAAGAATATAATGAGATAAATATAATTCTTTTTTTCATTCCACAATTTATTCCTGTACAGCTTAATGGAATCTAGACTTCAATTACTGCACAAATCCCTCAGCACCTAAAATTTGTCATTAAGTAAAGCTGCCTTAGATGTTTTGGATTCACTGAAAGTAAGCTTGTCTAAGCATATTTGACATTTACATGGATTCAATTTAAACAAGGCAAGATTTATCACTCAAAAAATAATTAACTGATTGATTTTTTTTACCTCCTCTTTTTCTGGTCAATGTGTTCCCCAGTGTTTCAGAAATTGTAGAGCTTAGCTCCTCACTTGTTCCTATTTACAGATATAGAGGGCAGAGGCAATTTCCACCCTTTTGCAGTCCCCAAAGGCTTTTTCCTAGTTTGAATAAGCTAGTCAGTACTTTGAAGCAGGTGAAAAAACAGGAAAAAAAAGAGGATTTATTCTGGGGAGGCATGAACAGACCTCTCTTGTTAAAAACTGGCAGAACACTTTTGTAAAGTGTTTTCTGGACATTCACCACTGACTTTTATTTAATCAACAGTCTGCCTTTAAGACATTGTAGTAAACGTGTAGGGCTTTATTAACTTTTTTTACTGTAATTACTTGAGTGTATTCTGAAACAAAACAGTCTCATACCGCCCTCATGGTACATAATTTATTCCTTATATCCAAACTAAATCTACCCTCTTTCAGTTTAAAATTTTGCCCCTTGTGCTGTCACTCCAGGCCCTGCTAAAAAGTCTCTCTCCACCTTTCTTATAAGCTCCAGTCAGGTACTGGGAGGCTGCTCTTAGGTCTCTCTGGAGCCTTCTCTTCTCCAGGCTGAATAATCCCAACTCTCTCAGCCTGTCTCCATAGGAGAGGAGCTCCAGCCCTCTGACCAACCTGGTGGCCTCCTCTGGACTTGCACCAGCAGGTGAATGTCATTCTTGTACCAGTGTCCCTAGAACTGGATGCAGCACTCCAGGTAGGGTGCCACTAGAGCAGGGTAGTGAATAATGAAAGTGAACATGAAAAACTAAGTTCTAAGTTCTAAGGTCTGAACCTGAGCCTGTAAAACTGCCTTTTTTTTTTTTTTTTTTTTTTTTTTTCCCTTTCTTTTCTTTAGTCCTGCAGACCTTTATCCTGGGGTCTGGTTTCTTCTCTGCAATGTCTCAGGTCAGTCTGCTGGAACTATTCCCATAGAAGATGAGTTTAGTTAGGTTTTTCCACTGAGGAGTTCCTTGGTCGTAATCAAAGTTGCCAGTTAACTGAGAAAGTAAGTGACTTGGCCAAAATTAAGAATCTAGCCTAAGACCTGACTAATGTTCCCACAAATACATTACAGGTAGTTAAATCTTCACCACAGTTTTTCAAGGTGAAACTTGCTTTATGTAGGGCCTCAAACTTTACCACTAGTTCTGGTTTGGGTTTTGATTCTTTGTTAAGACTAGAGATGGTTCCTAAGCCATAGTGTTAAGATCTGGAAATTGCTGTGGGCTTGGCTGAGCCAGTTTATTAATTTGTAAGCAGTTTTCAACTTCTGTGAGTGCTTATCTACTTGATGACCAGATTTGAATTAACAGGTTAGGATGTTGTGGTTAAGAGAAGTCACTCTGCCTGGAGTGCTGCTGGGATTTCCTCCATTTGGTGGGGTGAGTAAGAGAGATGAAGCAGGAGCCAGGGTTTGGTATTGGGCCAAGAGGGTTCAGAAGGGAACAGACTCTTTCAATGGCATGTGTGGATTTTCTGAGTGTTAGCTGGTGCACTAGTTACTGATGCCTTTTGTGAGAAGTATGCAAAGTTGCAGGTCTCAGGGTTCACATTTGTCCTTTGAAGAGAGATCCATGCCTTGCCTGTGGTTTGAGCACCTACTTATGACAGTTTCCAAAATCCCTTGGGCATCATTTCGAAATTTGCCCAAACTGAATTCCAACTAAAGAAATTAAAGCCTACAGTCTAAGAGCTGTGCAAAAAAAAAAAAAAAAAAAAAAAAAAAAAAAAAAAATTACTAAGATTTGCAGCTCTTTGAATGATCTTGATGTAGAGGCCAAGCATTGAGAGAGGCACAGAACAATTTACACTATGTTGCCTCAAGCTTTCTGACCCAGTCAGTTCCTGCTCCTTCTGCTGTGTTTGTCCAGGTGTGTTCTCAATTCCTTGCTTGGTTTTGGTGTAATGGACAAATCTGCTGTCAAGGCAGCAGAAAGAGGGTGCAGCAGTCAACTTTGCCATTGTGGAGAGATTCTTTAAGGGATTCCATTATGTTATGGATGCTAGTCAGGTTGCAGAAACATTAAGGCCTGATATATTTTTATGAACCTTACATGAACTATGAAATATCCTTAATGCAAAAGTTTACTTCACTATCAGAACACAAGGATATCAAATCTCATTGTCTTTGAAAATGCTACACAGCAGTTATGGAGTGTGTGTGTGTGTGTGTGTGTGTGTGTGCGTGTAAGAGACGAGTTGGAAATGTCACTGATAAGGAGCATGAAGTTTGTGATTGGAAAGGAAAGAAGGCAACAACAGGAGAGGCCCAAGGCCTGTACGACAGTGATAAGTGTCTAGAGGAGGATGAAGAGTGATTTAGTTGCTTTGATGAATTACTCTGCACTACAGGCTCTCCAACAGATGTGATTCTTCAAAGAAAGTGAGGACTTCCTCCTCTCTGCACAGTCTCCTATCAAAGTGCTCTGCAGACATTTGTACTTCTCCAGTACTCTTCTCATGCAGTTCATTGAGACCACTGCCTTTTTATTTTCTTCAAAGACATTAAAACACAGGAGTGATTTCCAAGGTCCTTTTCCTCATTCTGAACCATGGACAATGTTATCCGTTTATCATAGATATGACCTTCACTAAGACTTCTCTTCCTCCTTTTCAGTTTTTGATTTAGGTTTTAACTGTGGAGAAGAGGTATCTATGTGGTTTTGCATTGCCAGTATGGACTCTGACCTTTGCTCCAGATGAAGTGTGTTTTCAGGAGGAGTAAATCCCTTACTCCCCATGGGAATCTTGGCTCAACAGTTCTATCACAAAGGCCTTCTTGGAGTCCATTTAGGGAAAGAAAATGAAGAACTAGAAATGCTGTACAACCTTGCTTTACTTTCTCTGTTGCAGAGACTTTGTCTGGGTTTGTGACACCTGTGCAGCTGTCAGTCACTGCCTTCGATGCAGATCCTTCAAATGTATTTTCAGGTGACCAAAAGCCAGGTTTGCCAAAACTAAACAAGGAGTAGAGAGCACACCTGGGCAAACACGGTAGGAGGGCATGGTGGGACAGGGTCAGAGAAATCTCCCCAGTGCTGGCCCCAGTGGGTGCAGCTCCTGCCAGAAATCTGCCAGCATCTGGACCTCTCTGGCTGTGATTTGTGGTAGATCTGGTTCATGCTTTTTGTAGGAAAATCTGGTTTTAGACAAAAAATTTGTAAGTTTGCCTGGCAGACTCTTTTCAGTGATATTAAGCAATAGGAAAAGAGACAAAAACTGATGCACGGAAAATTCCACATAAATATGAGCAGCAAGAACCCGCAGGATGAGGATAACCATCCTTCTTATTGTGCGGGTGACCGAGCACTGGAACAGATTGCCCAGAGGGGCTGTGGATTCTCCCTCACTGGAGATATTTGAAAACTGACTGGGTGAAATCTGGTGCAATGTGCTGTGGGAGGAATCAGCTTCAGCTGGGAGGCTGGGCCAGATGACCCACTGTGGTCCCTACCAATCTCATTCTTTCTGTGATTCTGTGCCTGTCATTCTCAGTAACGTGACTTCTTTCTTAGAGAAGGACACAAAGAGACAAGAATGGGGAGAATGTGTTCATCAAAATAAAAAGTGTCTAGTCTCCCTTGCCAAGGAGCCTAACAGTGATTTAGACCAACTCAGAATTGACTTCTATCAGCCTCTGGCCAGTTATCTCAATCAACTGAACAGTGAGATGTTCACTTGAGACAAAAGCAATACTAGCTAGCAGTAACATCCTGTACATATTGTGCAGCCCCCAAGATGCATGTCAGTCTTCCCAACTCCATCTGGCAACAGACTGTGGAGAGCCTTGGGCTCCTGAGTTAGCTGAACATTTCTGTGCCTCCTGCTGTTTTTGCCAGGTGAAGAGATCCCAACTGCCTGCTTGAGTAACATCATGTTGGGACCCAGCTATGGAAAGCTTAGGCTGCATTGTCACTATTAAATAGTGCTGGGAGATATTTCCAGGCATAGAACTGTAGCTGTCTGTATTTTAAGGGCAGTCCCTTGTGCATTTCAGCCCAGGCTAGCTAATGCTGTCTCACACAAAACTCAGATGTAGTTTGTGGACTGCTCACAGCAGGCAGTTTATGTGGTGACTGTGCTTTTCTAGAGGCCAAACTGGTTAACCAGGACAATTGTCTACCCACTCTACAGGCTGCCATCAGTGCTTACAAAATGTCCCACATATTTAATTTGCAAGTTTTAAGCTGATCCTCAGGTTCAAAAGCAGAACCAAAAGGCTGTATCCCAGGATGCCAGACCTTTTAGATCCATACATGAATAATGAAGAACAGGAAGCTGTTCCTGAGGCCCCCTCCTTGCAGATGGTGCTGTGACTAATCGGTGTTGCAGGGCGCTGCTGGACACCTCTGTGGGCCAGTATTTTTTTCCATTTTCCTCATGGTATGCAGGGAAGGACAAGGCAAAGTCATTAGCTCATTAGTGGTTGCTGGCTGGTGGCAGTGTTGCTGCAGCGCTTCCTTATGCGCATGGAAAGATTTGCTCCATTCTCAAGGCAGACAGCCTAAGGATATCCACATCCCCCTAATCTGATCCCAAGCTCCTGAGCTCTGTCCTGAATGAGGACACTGCTGTGTGCAGGGGGCAGCTCTTGCTGCAGGCTGCACAGCGACAATCCATCTCCAGCTGAAACAAAGGGATGCAGTGACAAGTGATCAGGACCTGGCCTGGGTCACTGCTCAGCAAAGTTCTCACTGTTTTTTTTTTTTTTTGCCGTGAGAAGTCCATTTGGTCAGGTGTCTCCATGGCAGTCTTGCAGGAGGGGATGTTCTGAACTGGTGGATGGCAGCCAGAGTGGCTGCTATTGGCTAAAGGGCACTTGGCACAGTGCACTTGTCCTTACAGCTGCCTGTGTGGAACCTCAGGAGAGAGGGAGAGGTGGGGACAGGCTGGCTCCTCCCCATGTCCCACCTCTTCATTTAGGCTGTGCTAGAAAGAAATTACACCCCCTATAAACAGCCTCACAGGTTTCAGAGGAAGAGAGCCATTTGAGATTGAGCAGCAAGAACCCGCAGGATGAGGATAACCATCCTCCTGAGCCTTCTGTTCCATGCTGCAGCTGCTTCTCACCAACTGTGAGTGATGCTGAACTCCTGTTTCAGTCTCCTTCATGAAGGCATCAGTCTGGTTAGATGGACCACATCCCATGCCATCAGCTCTCATGCTTCCTGCATGAGATCTATTGTGATCTATTAGACCACCCCAAGGAGTAACTGAGTCATATACCTTGCCTCCCATGCCTTAATTTGACTCCTACAGGTCAATATAAGCCAGCTTTTTGGGGGTCTTCCAGGTTAGACCTTAGGCCTAGAGATGATTTGCTCTGCAGTTGCAATGCCAGATCAAATCACCAGTGTCTAGTCTGCAAGGTTATGAAACCACTTCTTCTGAAGACTGCATGGGATGTTTTCGGGGCGTTCAGGAGATTACTGGAATAAGTGGTATAAAAAAGATTATAGGGCTATACTTAAGCTAATCAAGCAGAAACTATTTCTCAAGTTTCAGTGAAGCAACCACTTTACTGGCCTCACTGTTGCTTTTGAATGTTGATGGAAGCCATGGAACATTGCTGAGGGATTCTGCAGTAGTGGGCCACAGTGGGGAAGCTTTCTTACACCTCTTGAGACCTCAGACTGATATCACCTCTTCTGTCTTCCCCCCACCACAGACACTACCTGGTGGTGATCCCTGCAGCTCTCCGGTACCCATCCACCCAGGTTGCCTGCCTCCATATCACCTGTCATGAAGCAAAAATTCAAGTGCATCTGGCCTTGGAGCACTCTGCAGGACAGGAGCTCTTAATGCAAGAAACCATCCAGAAGAAGAAGACTTTCCTGTGCACTAAGTTCTGGGTGAGCCACCCTAGGCAAATGCCATCACTGATTTTCCTTTCAGGAAAATGCTTGTGTTACTTCCTAACCAGGGGTGACATAGGTAGGGTCTACTTTGTCTTGGTGTGAGCCTTTCAGGAAGGGGAATGGGTGGTGTCTAGGGATGCACAGGCCAACACAGTCTGTTGGTTAGCACTGAATTTCCTCTCTGAATCTAATTTTTAAATGGAATTTACATTCATTGAAATCTGCCAGAGTTCTGGATACCACGTGTGTCCTTCTCCTCCGTTACAGACCAGATGAAGTAGCTTTAGCTCTTTCAGAAGGACTTGTGCAGGTTTACAGCTAAAGCTTGGGGAGATGGTGTCTTGCAGGACATACTGCAGTTTCTGTAGTACCTGAAGTCAGACAGCAACTCAGCTCTTGGGAGCTACTGAAGACTAGTTGGATGGAAATGGATATGCTTATTGTTTCTAAACAGCATCTTAGAGGTTATTTATTGTTGGTGAGAACTTAGAAAAGATCTGGGATAAGGCAGACATGTCTAAGCAATGTCCATTCTGTTATACTGTACATTCTGTGCTGAGGCTGCTGGGGTCTTTGGCATCCAGAATCTTTCTGGTTGTGTTTTCTACTTTGGATTTCTTGCTTGTAAGTTCTGGGTAGTTCTAAAAGCCTAACATTTGAGCCTGTGTAGCTGCTCAGTTGCTTTCTTTTGATTCTCTGCTACCATCTCCCACCTTCCTGTCATCTGCCCATCTTCAAGAACAAGTATGAAGACTCAAAAGTGTCAGGTGCTTGCTTGTCACCACTGGGAAAAAGGACAGATTCCATGACATGCAGGGCCTCCTGCTGTTCACGTAGGACTGTGTGAGATCTGGATGTGATCTGGTTTCAGAGGTTGTTGGTGACTGCTCCCTCCTGGCACACTGGGAGGGAACCAGTTAGTTGTTCCACTTTACTCTCAGATGATCACCGGGGGCCTGTGTGCTCTCCTCTCTCTCTCTCTGTACAGGTTGCCCCTCCAGCTGATGGCACAGAGGAGGTTGCCACTGTAAAACTCACCATCACAGGAGATGGGGTCAACGTTGAGGAGCAGAAAAAGGTTCTGATCTACAAGGGCAGGACTGGCACCATCATCCAAACAGACAAGCCCATCTATGAACCAGGGCAGACAGGTGAGATCCAAATGGGAGCAGCTGAGGGTCCCAGGCTTTTTGCTGGTTGCACCATATGGAAAGACTGTGATGCCATGAAATGCATGAACAGCCCTAGCAGAAGGCTTTTGGATCATGTCTCTTGCTGAGTGGTGTTTTCAGTGTTTGTCATGTCTGGCTTATGATGGCTGTGGAGTCGCAGGAGCAGTAGATAATGATAGCCATGCCCATGGTACCTTACATGTGGGAATGTTAGTGTCAGATGTTACCACAACTGTGTCTAGAATGGAGACAGGAGCTGGGGAAGCACATGGAACCAGGGGTCTGCAGGGAAAAACTGAGATCTGATAATATATTCCCTGATTTCCTTGCCTTCAGTGAAATTTCGCATTGTGACTCTGAATGAGGAATTCCTTGCACTCAACGATTCGGTAAGCAAGTCCTGGGGGCTGTGGAATAGGCTGCCTTCTACCATGCATGGATCCTACCTCCTTTCCACCCTGCTCATCTGCCAAAGCTTCAACTTTTCCAGGTTCATCCCTGGCAGGTTTTATGAGCTTGCAGAGGGAAATAGTAACTGCCAGGAAGATGGCAGAGGCGTGCATGTCTCTTGTTCGTCTTGGTAGAATAGTCATGCAACTGCAAGTATGGGATGTATTGACTCCTGATGTGATGGTGTCATGGGGGGAGTGAATAGATTGTGAATCAGGTTTTCCTTCTTGTGGGGAAGGGTGATTTTAATCTTTACCCTACAAGCTGGAATGTGGGAAATGCTGCTTAGACATTAGGACAAACATTTTGATTCCAACAATGTGGAAATGTGTCCAGAAAAGGCATTTTCATCATTGGAGATGTTCAGAACCCAGCTGGAGAAGGCTATGAGCAATCTGCTCAGGAAGACATGTTCCAGCAGGATGTTGGATTAGGTGGCCTCCAGAGGTGCTTTTCAAATTCTATGATCCTATATCTCTGTAACCCTTTTAAGACTGCACCTGAACCAGAGCTAGGCTTGTTTGGGTTGTGAATTCTGAGTTTTTTCTGTCAGGAAGTCATTAGCAAGTGCTGTGTGACCTCCAGATTGGTTTTTCCTTTCCCTTTCTCCAGACTTTACTGTAATGATCCCACTTGGTATTTCTCCTTTTTGGTGGCATTTGTTTTACTTTGTATTGTTGTCAGTGCTCTTAAGTTTCCAAATCACCAGTTGCACATCCTTCAGAGAGGGCTCTGAGTCTGAAGTACCTTGTGTGTGGTGCTGGCATGTGTTTCTCTTTTCTAATGTTTTTGCATTTTTTTTCTCCCCAGATTTCCCTGTTTCTCCTGGTGAGTGATGCTGAAATCTCATGTTAGAGTAATTGTGATGGCAGTCATTTCACTGTGCTGTTCATGTTCAGTTTCTGGTAGATTTTACAGACCTCTGAGTGGAATAGTAGACCTTCTTTTTCTGTTTTTGGATGTTAAATTCTTAAACTAATATACTCCTTTCAGCTTCTTTTTTATGCACCTCTTTGAAGTTGTGCTCCCAGGCACTTAGTAGAAATCTGTTGTTCTAGACTTACAAGAGAATAAATAGAAAATGTAGATGCTTATGAAAGAAAATTAGAACTGTGAAGGATCTTTGGTTAAGATCAGAATTTAAATAAGTGTAGAAGGAGGCTTGGATACTGGGAGCAGAATCTGAACATTATCATGTCATCAAAATTTCCTGATCAGTCTATACTAAACCTCATTTCCTTAGCTATAGAACCTGGTAGCCTACAACACTGAAATCCTGAAGCTCAGTTTCTGTGGGATGTGGGTCAGTGAGATGCTGGAACAACTCTTTCTTTCCTTGTGGGTGTAGGACCCTAAGAACAACCAGATAGAGCAGTGGCAGGACGTGGTCCCTCGGGATGGCATTGCAGACCTGTCTTTCCAGCTGAGTGACGAGCCCCTGCTGGGGACGTACGTCATCAATGTCACCAGCGCTGGAGCCTATGGCAGCTTCTCCGTCAAGGAGCATGGTATGAGCACACAGGGGTTTGTCTGAGCTGCTGAGAGGACCTGGCACTCCTGGTCCAGGGAGCAGGGTGTTTATTCCTAGATAACCACCCTAGGAGCAAATGGGAAAAGTAGTAGCATCTGTCATAGAAAAGAGTCTGAGCTGAGGCTCAGGAGAGGAGGCCACTTGGGGACCTTGGTTTAGTGTGTGGGAGGAGTGTTGTGCATGGCCCCAGACCTTTGACACAGCTGATTCCTATGGATCTTGGAGTCAGATAAAACAAGGCGATTTAGGATGGACTTTTCCAGAGAATATGAAGTCCAATGCCTCCTCACTTCACTTTTATTCCCTAATCAACTATATTGGGAGGCCAGCCTTCTCTCAGTGAAAACAGCTGTCAGAAGTGGAGGGACACAGTGAAGGGCATGTTTGGTTTTAGTATGGGAAGGAGAAAATCAACCAGGGCCTACACACAGATCAGTTAAAGATACATGGAAAATCTTTCCTTTCCCCTTCTTACCACCTTCCTTCTCCATTTCCTGTCCCTTATTCCACCATAGTCCACCTTTATGTTAATTTTTTGTGAAGGCTGTCTCTGGCGTGTGTTTCCTGCAGTCTTCTGTTTTTCCCTTCCAGTGCTGCCAAAATTTGAAGTGATCTTGGAGGTGCCACATCAGATTTATGCACTAGATACAACCTTCCTGCTCCGGGTGTGTGGCAGGTGAGGATTCTGATGGGAGGAATGGCCCTGTGTTAATTTCTGGCCTGATGTGCACAAGATGGATGGGTAACCATGAGGAGCTAAGGGCAAGTTTACTACACTTCAGTCACAGGAAGAGAGAATCTTCTATGGCAGCTGTTTGCCCCTTGAGGCAACACAAAACACTCCTGTAACTATCATTCTGATACTCTAATGCCCTTTTCCTAAAAACACTCCACGAATCTCCACATAAAACACCTGGGGGAACAATTTACCCTTTGACAAGAAACTGTAGGACAGGCTGTAGCAGATATGTAGTACAGTAGTGTCCTGTCCCTGAAGAACAAACTCGTGGGAAATGATGGGATGCTTTTCCAGAAAATGCTCAGGTGGAAACTAGAGGGAGGCAAAAAGGAATTGCCCCAGGTATGATCCAAGGACAATGCTACAGTTAGCCTCAAGTAAAGGTGATTTTTTAATAGAAGGCACTTTCTTAATCACCCATGTTTCTGCTCTTTAGATGATGAATGTCTTCAGCACATCCTGGGGTTATTGCAGGTGATGCTGATATGTAGTGCAGTCAGCACCTACAACACTCTAGCTACCCAAAACAATTTAGTTTGATGCTAGTTATATCATAAAGCCCTTGACCTCCCATCACTGCACAGCCCTGGCCTGACCCCACTTGCTGGGTCAGGACTCCTGGGTCTGCTGTATGGCTGCCACTCTTGTGCTATGTTGTGAATATCCAGCAGTGAGTGGTCTCTGGGGCTACGCAAAGCAAATCATGTGTTCTCCCATTGTGTCTGACTGTCTCTTCCTTTCCCTGCTCCCCCAAACAGATACACTCGTGGGAAAAGCGTCCAGGGGAAGGTTCATGTGAGCCTTTGTCAGAAGATAGCCCCATTCCTGCCCAGTGATTCCAAACCTGATCTCTGTCACAAATTCAGCAACAAGGTGAGATGCTTAGGAAGAGCTGAGCCATATTCAGAGGCATTTGTGCTCAGCCTCAGGGTAAGACAAGGCTGCTGGGTCCTTTAGCTGAAGTAATAGCAATGTTAACCCATTGTTCTGGCTGCTTGGCCACTGCTACTGGTGCTGCCTCTCAGCAGCTGTGCCTGATGCTTGTGACTGGGCCTCATCATGTGCCTGCTCCACATGCTGAGCTGCAGTGCCAAAGGGCAAAGCACCTCAAGAGCAGGGGTTTTGTGCCACTGTTCCTTTGCCACTTCCATCACTTCTAATCCAAGTACCTCCCTCAGACCTTGTTTCTTCTCTCTGTACTTTCAGACAGATGAGGCAGGTTGCTTCTTCACAAATGTGAGCCTGTCCTCCTTCAGCCGAGACTTTCGGTACTATCGGGACAGCATAGATGCAGAGGCCTTGCTGGTGGAGGATGCCACAGGTAACTCTGGAATTTCTGGTGCCTGGGAAGAGGCAGGTGAAGATGTGCTAATCTGACCAAAGGCACTGGAGACTTTCAGGCTTAGCAAGGGATCTGAGCCTTCTGAGCCCATTGGGGCCTGCCTATCCAAACCCACAGAGAGAGACAGCAGCTCTTGATGGCATGACACGTTCACTCTGAGTGGGGTGCCAGGTGGTGAGGCTCTCTAAAAGCCAGAAGTCAAGTGGGAGGAAGACCAGACACCCAGAATCTTGGGCAGATCACCATTGGGAAGTGAAATGTGTGTGCAACTGAACATGTCCATCTGTGTTACCAGTGGGTCACTGCAGGGACATTACTGAGGAGTTCTTGGCTTTGTTGCTCCCTCTCTCATGTTTCTGTCTTGCTGCTTTCATTCAGGGATACAGGTCAATGCTTCCCGCAAATTACTGATCTCCAGGATTGGCGGGATGGCCTTGTTTGATGATGTGAATTCTTACTACCACCCTGGACAGGTGTACAGAGGAAAGGTAATTCCCAGTTTCAGTTCTTTGAAGGGGAGCACATGAGCAATATTTCACAGTAACCTTTACTTATTGTCTTTTCTGACCTCATCTCTAGCCAGGGGCTTGGGAGGGCACAAATGACTCCCAGAGACAAAACTCTTGAATTGTCCAGTGTCAGAATGGCACCCAAGACTGACATTTACCAAATAACCCATGAGGGGGAGCAGCTATGGGCTTTAATATGTAGGGTGCAAACCCAAACATTTTGAATTTCAACAGCCAGGAAGTCTTCTGCTGTGAAGGAGGGGAGAGCATTGGAGGCTGGACCAGATGACCCACTGTGATCCCTTCCAACATTACCCATTCTGTGAATCTGTGAATGACCATGGTAGTGCAGGTGGTAATATGACAGGAGCTGTGGCAGTGTTGATAAAATTATTAGTGACTGAAAAAGTGATCTTGCTGTCTTTGGAAACATTGCTCCCGACTTGGGGAAGCCAGAGATTCTGTCTGCTAATTAGATTCCTCTGCACTTCTCTTTCTCCCTATGATGTTCTCAGATTAAAGTAATTGATTACCAAGGCAAGGCACTGAAGAACAAAGAAGTCCTCCTCGTAGTAAACTGCGCTGAGTGGCAATTTAGGCAGAAGTACATCACTGGGGACTCTGGAACAGCTTCATTTAGCCTGGATACCTCTGTCTGGAACCGCACCTTGGCCTCCCTGGAGGTAAGTGAGGAAGGGTGTGTCTTGTGGCAGGGGTATGTGTGCATGTCAGAACTATTTATTATGCCCCACAGACATCTTCCTTGTTCCTTCCTGAGGGAGAGTAACTCAAACCTGAAACACCTCAGCATGTTCTAGATCTTGGCTGAGATCTTGCCTCTCTCTCTGAGAGCTTATTCTCCAGGTTTGCTTCCCTCCTGAGCTCACCACAGATACACCTGTCCTTTGGCGTTGCTCAGATCATCTCACCAAGGTGTTTTGCAGCTGACTTGCCTAACTAGAGAAATTAACTGGTTTGGGTTTTTTTGTCTCACCAGGCAAGTGTCCTGCATCAAGATTCAGACAGAGAGGTTGGGACAGTTGACTCGAGTTACCAGCGAGCCTCTTATTTCATACATCCATTCTACAGCACCAGCAGGAGCTTCCTTTCTATTGTCCGTGTGCCTGAGACAATGCCCTGTGGTAAAACACAGTCTGTCCAGGTGGACTTCAGAATTCATGAGGAAGACCTGGAACATGGGCCCAAGCGCGTCATTTTCTCCTACTTTGTGAGTTTCTGGGAAAGCCCTAGTGGGCAACAGCTGAAGGCCCAAGATCAGCATCTCTTAGAGGTTCAAGCCTGATATTTGAAAGTCCTGGCTCAGGCCAGGACAGGGAGTTCCTCCAATCATCGTGGGTCTGGATCCTGGTTTTGATTCTGGTACTGCAGTAATAGCAACAAAGGCAGAACCTTTCTTTTAGGCTCTGCACAGGTGCAGAGCAGGTATTGGCCTTACCTGTCCTCCCCCAGATCACTTCATCCCTGAGCTCTCCTTACTAGTTGAGAGCAAATAAAGCTAATATTCCTCCCCAACCCCCATTTAATCTCCCAATTTAGTTTCAGAGTTACTTTGATCTTCTTGGTCATCCCAAAGGCTATGTGACTATGTGACCATCCCTTTCTGTGTTCTTCTCTAGGTCACAGGGAAAAGAGGGATAGTCCATGCAGGTCAGCAGACTGTTTGGGTTGGGTTGCCAAGAAGTAAGTGCACTCCCCAGTGTCATGTCTAGCAAGCACTCAATGGTCTGTGGCAGCCACTCGTATTTGGATAAGTGGCATAAACCTCCCCACAACGTAGAGGTGGCTCACCACTTGTGTGCTGCATCAGAGCACTGTGCCTTTCCAGATTTCATGTTCCCTTTGCCCTCCTGCTTTTTACCAAGAGAAGAACACTCAGCATTTCTCAACCCATAGGCTCATCTGTTTTCTTCAAGTCTCCTTTTGCTTCTGCTTCTCTAAGCAACATGAAACTGTAGCCTTACCCTCCATAGCAAATCTATCTACAAATAATCTGGATAATTAGGATGCCACAGCTTATAATTTTGATGTCTCTTGACCCACTGTTGCCTATTTCTCCAGCTCATGTTTTTCAAAACCTGAATTGTAAGTATTTTGGGACAAGGTCACCTCTTTGTTGGTGATGGGATGGGAGATGTTGGGTGAGAGGAGGCTTTGAAAGGTATCTGAGACTCTCACTCTTTGTGGAGCCAAGCTTGAGCTCCAAAGTACTGTTTTGTGTCCCCAAGGCAATAGACAGAAATGTCTTTTGCTGGTCTTGAATACCAGATCCAGAGATGTGCTGATTGTTTCAGCAGTCTCCAGAAATCTTTTCGGTCTTGCAAGACTTCAGTAAATGATGAAAGGATTTAAACAGGCACATGCAGAACAGCAAAGCTGATCAGACTCAATTTTCACTACCAAATCTACTTCCTCTTATTCCCTCTCTTCTCCATCTAGTGCTGGAAAGCTCCTTCTCCATCCCTCTTACATTCAGCTTGACCTATGCCCCAGCTCCAAGACTTGTTGTTTATGTCATCTTCCCTAATGGAAAAATCATTGCTGATTCTGCCATCTTCAGCGTCTCCACGTGTTTCAGAAACAAGGTGGGGTTTTTGTTTGAGTGACTAATGATGACTGAATGTGTGAGTGTGGATGTGTCTGCTGCAGTGAAAGGAGGGCTGTGTCACTGTGGCTGATACTGTGTGTGATGCTGTCACATGAACTGCAGTTCGTGATTGCTGAGCTGTGCTGTGATGTTTGGAGCAAGTGTGTGCTCAGCATTGTGGGGGCTGCTGCAATGTTTGGGAAAGGGAGAGAGTTGCTGTCTGTCTCCATAGGCAACTGCAGCCTGGTAGGATCATAGATAATCCAGCCCAGCACAGGTCATTTGTGTGGTTCTCAGGAGAGCTCAGGGCTGCTCTGCTGCTGCAGCAGACAATTAGAATTGCTAGTACATGGTATTGGGATGACATCAGAAAGTGCATGATGGAAAAAGTGGATTTTACTGGCCATCCAGAAAGGCCTGAGTGCATCTGGTAATCATGACATCCTTGGGAATCTGCTTCCTTGGCTGTGCCTTGCACTCCAAAGGTGAATTTCTGAGAGGGCATTACCCCTGCTCCACAGCTCCACAGCTGTTTTCATGCCATAGGCAGTCAGATTCAAGCAAGAACAGGAAGAGTTTCAGGAAACTGAGGCCAATCCCACAAAGGGCCTGGAGATAAGAACTAGGCTTATTTTTGATCTGGGACCCCAGAAGAAGGGGCTTCATAAGACAGCTGTGAGATGTGTGACCATGACTGGCTGGTTTGCTGGGTAAAGAAGAGAGAACTGTTCTCTGACACGGGAATGTCTCCACGTGCACACTGATGTCTCCCCCTCTGCCATCCTTCCTCTTAGAACCTCAATGTGGTGTTTTTTTAATACTCTCTGGAGGTCCTTGGGAAGTTCCTTGGGTTTCTATTCAAGGCAGGTCTTTGGAAGTTGTCTTTGTGTAGGTCCTTTCTTGCCTGGTAAGTGGTAGAGTGGCCACCCTTAGAAATGTCACTCAGGCATTGCCTGCATTCTTCCCGTCCAGGTGGAGCTGAGCTTCTCAATGCCAGAGACTCTTCCTGGCTCACAGGTTGGCCTCCGCCTGCAGGCAGCTCCTGGCTCCATGTGTGCTGTCTGGGCTGTGGATCCAAGTGCCTTTTTGACAAAGCCAGGAAAAGAACTGAGCAGCCACTTGGTGAGTGAGCCTGCTCTGACTTTTTCTCTTCCCTACTGACATGATGCCACTGCACCTGTGCAGAATTTAACTCCAGGAAGCTGAAAGCATGGCCTGGAGGGATCAGCAGCTCTCCCAGTGCGGGTGGGTAGGGATTAGGGGTTAAGGAAGAGGTTGAGCATCACTCAGTGGTAAAACAGCTTCTGTGCCGGCACTATCAGAGGAGAGCCCAGGAAATGACAGCAATCCTGAGCTTTCTGGCATGCTTTCACACACAGTAGCCAGAAGCAACTCAAACAGGCCTTGGATGCATGAGAGGAAGGGAATGCCAGGCTTATTTGGCACTGATTTTTTTTTCCTTGCTTTCTCAGATCTATGGGCTGTTCCCATCTGTTTATAACTCCAGGTATCCTCGCCAAGTGTCTGAAGATGATCGCTCATGCGGGTTCCCAAATTCTGATGAGCCTGATGTGTTTACAGCATTCAGGGTAAAAATGGTTGATTTGGTGGGTTGAGATAATTCATGAACTGAGGGAAATGTGGCCCCTGACTTTATCAATATCCAAGGGATGCCACTGCAGACAGGAGAGTGAACAGGTGCAGTTTAGACCCTTGTAACTCACTTGTTATTTGAGTAGGTGAGTTGAAATGTGTAAAGAAAAATCATTGTGTGGTTGCCACACTTGGGTTGTGTGACTCGGGATGCCAACGATTATTCATTACTTTAATTGAATTTCACACAATTTGTTTAATCTTCATAGCATGAGCGATTGCACCCTGCAGGCAGAGAAGGCATAGTACCCAAATGACCATGTGTTTGAAAAGGAATAAATTTGACTGACTCAGGCCAGATAAATTACCTTAGAAGACCTTGTTTGCCCATTGCTGGGGATTTGAATTATTCCTTCCTAAAATGAATCAAGAGAATACAGAGGACAGCCAAGTCCCCACTGCATGAGGGGACAGGAAGGCACAAGGGCAGAGGACAATCTTATGGTGAATAATTTTTTCCTACAGGAAATGGGGTTGAAAATTATGTCCAACACCGATATCAAGAAACCCAGAGTATGTCCAACCACTCCATTGACATCTATGCTACGGGGAACAGGAATGTTTATTTCCAGGCCCATGTTGACATTTGCCCAGCCCTACAAAGTCTATAACAGTAAGCATTTACCAGCTGTTTCTTCTTACATGGGAGGCTTAGTCTTTCATCTGAAAACAGTCCTGGGTTTGAGCCAAGTGGCAGCACTTGCCGTAGGTGCAAATGGAGGAGAAAGAGGGTTTCCTGTCCCTCAACCTGTTGTGCTAATGTGAGATCTGTTAGTGGGATGTCTGGATCCCAGGTTTTATCTCTGGAGTGAGGGAAATGTTGCCTGTCCCATGGTGCCTCCACATGCAAGTAAAGCCCAAAGCACCTCTGACATTTGAAATGAGGCGAGGGATTTTAAAATTCGGGACAGCACATTTTGTTCTGTTGCCATGCTTCCCAAGAGCTGACTGAATCTGCTGCAGCCTGAGCTGTGCTGGAGCTCCTCTGCTCTTAACCAGGACCTGAGGACCCCGTGGTGACTGTAGGTCTTTGTTGTTTCCAACAGAGCATCTGACATCAACCTATCAGCCCACTATGTTTCCACCTTTTTCTTCAGCTGAAGAGAAAGTACACAAACATTTTCACCAAACCTGGTTGTGGGATTTGTATTCTGTGGGGTGAGTAAACCGAGCGGTGGGGGTTTAGTGGGTCATTTTATGTGGCTGGGAGTGGCAGCAGATGCAGCTGAGTTTAGATCATAGGCAGCTGTGCAAGACACTTAAGGACATACATCATGGGACTCATACCTGTAGGCTGTTCATTGCTAGAGCTGATGTATGCATTAAATGGAGTCTCTTCTACTAGAAGGGCTGGTCATCCATGAGAGGTGGCTAGCACAGGAAGATAGAAAAGCATAAGGTGTTGCCAAACAGCTCAGTTTACTGCCTATACACTGCTTTTGGTAGTCCTGTGGGCTTGCATTTCCCCAAACGTGCTCACAGATTTATCTCGGTATATAGGGGAAGTTGATGTCCACAGAAGTCTTTCACAGGACTGAGAACTGTGTCCTGTGAGAAAGGTTCAGCGTGCACACAGGGTCTGCTGAGAGAGCTTTCGGAGATTTTTCATCTGATACTTCAAGATTTTCTTGTGTGCGCTCTGAAAACTGAAATATGTTCAGGTCAGACCCTGAGCATATTTCCCATCAACACCTGCCCTCTCCCACCTTCACTGTCCTTACAGATACATCCACCTCTTCACCCCTAGCAGCAGATATTTCCTCTGTGACTTGTTCACCAACACGATCTGAGCCACCAAAAGGTTTATGTGTTGTGTGTGTTGCCTTCCTGTACATGCATGGTGAAATAAGCCAAATAATACCAGTATCTTTAGCTATGTCTGCTTTTTGTGGCAGCTGTGGTGGCAGCTGCAGAACAGTCTGCTCCTCTCAAAAGTCGTGGTGTGTGCACAGGACAAGTCTCTGCCCTGCCCTTATGTTGGGCTTTAAGCTGTCAGTGTCTCACAGACAGAGAATGGCTGGATCAACCCTGTCTGCTAAGCCCTACTGAAGCTAGTCTTGTTCCTCTGCTGGTCTCTGGTTTTCCATTTCTAGGCCAAGAGGAATAAGACTGCTGACATCTGTAAGCCATTTTTAGATGTGCAAAGGGCAAGTTCTGTCTGTGATTGATGGCATCTTGCAGCCATGTAACCTATTGATCCGAGTGTTCTGTCGATATAAGCACCCGAGGGGCGGCCCCCCACTTCTACAAGGACTTACTTGTAACCCTGCAAGGGCTGCAAGTTCAGCAGGGGTAGGACTGAGGTGAGGGGATGGGGGGCTCTGCAGAGAAGGACACAGAGCAGGACACCTGGCATGGCATATGGGATCATTCAATTAAATGCTTCTGTCACTGTCTACTTCTCCCCAGCCCCAGTGGGAACAAGAGTATCCCTGTCACTGTGCCTGATGCCATCACAGAATGGAAAGCAGGAATGTTCTGCACAGGAAGTAATGGCTTTGGCTTTGCTCCAGCCTCCTGGCTCATTGTTTCCAAGCCCTTTCATGTGGAGCTGCCACTGCCATCTTCTGTAGTCCAGGGTGAGACCTTCAACTTGAAGGCCACGGTCTTCAACAACCTGCAGCAATGCATGAGGGTAGGTGAGCCCTGATAGCCTCTGCAAGGAAAGTGGGACATGGCTGACACCTGTGATCATAGAAACATAGGAGAAGGGACTTTAAGGATCATCCAGTTCCAAATCCCCTTTGAGAAGTCATGGCAATTCAGTGATGTTCCCTCTGACTGGAAAAGGGAGAACATTACCCCCACTTTTAAAAAGAGAAATAAGGAAGCACCCTTGACAGGCTTGAGAGTTGTGCCTGTGCAAACCCCACGAAGTTCAGCAAGGCCAACTGCAAGGTCCCACACCTGGGTCGGGGCAATCCCAAGCACAAACACAGACACACTTGTTGCCCTTGATAACCCTGGCCAGGTTGCCGGGACTTTAGCTTTCCCAGCCTGATCCCTGGCTAATCAAACAATCTGTGCGTATTCCTCTCAGTCTGTGCCCTTGTTTCCACCCTCTGTAGGCTTCCTTTTTGTGTTGTTGATGTTTATTTATTGCCACCTGCCATCTCTGCTGCCCCTTCAGATCCAAGCGACCCTGGAGGAGTTTGCACACTTCCAGCTGAAGCCATGCAAAGGCTGTGTCTACAGCAGCTGCTTGTGTGCTGGGGAAGCCAAGACTTTTCAGTGGAGTGTCACAGCTGAGCAACTGGGTGAGGAGCACAGGAAGGTGGGGTGGTGGAATTGGGAAGGGATGGGACCAAGGTGGGGATGTTTTGTAAGAGCTGACATGGAGTGAGAAGCTGTTTGCTCTGTTACCCAGAGAGTACTTGTTTGCACTTATCCTATGGTCATGGTTACTCACAAGCCTGTGCTAGGAGATACAGAGACATATAGGGCTCTGATCAAATTTTTTTGTTGTCAGCAGGTGATGTCTTTTACATTAACAGGAAGTGTTTCCTCAGAAGGTGTCTTATGCACCTAAATTTGTGTTATTTTCAGGGCTCGTGAACATCACCCTGAGCACAGAGGCTGTGGCCACCAAAGAGCTCTGTGGTGGGGAGATACCATTCGTCCCAAAACAAGGACAGAAAGACATCATCACCAAACTCATTCAAGTCCGGGTCAGTCAAGCTGTTCTGTTACCTAAGCCTCAAAATAGGCTTTGTGCAATTCCCGGATTTTGTGTGGGTTAATTTTGGGAGCTACCCCTTGCTATTCAAAATGTGTAATAATCATCTCAGGGCGTGAAGGTTGATGGATGTAGGAGGTAAAGGGAAGACCTTCACTTCATACTATGGAAAACATTAAACACTCTTTTATGTCCTTGCCTCCTGAGTTCTCTGCTGAATCTTACAGCACCATTTTCACAGATATTCAGAATTTAGGATATTCTGAAAATGCATGCTGGTTTCTGAGCTGAAGTGAAAATGATTGAAAGTAGTTTGCATTTTTGTATGATACTTCATGATACTTCAGCTGACTGTCCACCCTGAACCAGGATTCCGAACATACTTTCTTCTAATCCACTTGTAATCCTGTTTCTCTCCTGGGCGCTCATTAAAATGCTACTTTTATGTGCTCCAACAGCCAGAGGGAGTGTTGGTAGAAAAGGCTCACAGCTCCGTCCTGTGTCCCGAAAAAGGTAGATGGATTGTTTTCTTCTTTCACCCTGTTCATCCCCCTCTTCCTGCCTAGCCACCTTCTGAGTATTTCCATGTGTTGAACTATTTTCTCTGTCCGCATGATGAAGCTACAGAAGCGTACTCTAATTGTGGTGCCAGCTAGGGCTTTCTCCGAGGCAGGGATGTGGGGAGGTTTGGTCTTTTACCATCAACATCCCTGGCACTAATGTGACAGCTTGAGACCTTTTTCACCTGTGGAAACAAAACCACACTACTGAACATGGTGAGGCTGGAGTACATGGCTTAGGATTGCTGTTCCTGTCTTGAATTTTATGGTGTATGATGGGGCCATCAGATGATTTTGAGAGCATGAGGAGCATTGAGAAGACAAGCCTGCAACTGAAATCTTAAATGAGATGGACTAACTTCTGTAGAGAAAAACAGGTGGCTTTGACCTGTGAGGGTTTTGAGGAGAAAATCCTCTCAACCTCTTTATAAAGAGGGGCATTAGGACAGCACAGTTACCATGAAGTGGATGGAGGAAGTTAAGGGTGGAATGGGACATGGATTTTTGAAGTGATTTACAGTCTCTGTGACAGGAAAATGGGAAGCTACCACAGAACATCCTTGAACAGTTTCTGGGGATTTTGGAGGCGTTTTTTCATCAGAATCTCTTTCTTCTTTGTTCTCCCCACACCTTACCTGACTGGCGTCAGGGAATCCAGCAGAGGAGTCTGTGTCCCTGATGTTGCCTCTAAATGTGGTTGAAGGTTCAGTCAGAGCCACTGTCTCGGTCACTGGTAAGGAATTAAGCTATAGTAGTACCCTTGCAAATCCCATCTCTCTGAGTTTCACCCTAGAAAAGCCCAAACCCAAACTCCTCCACACCCCTTGTGAGGTTTCCAAAGCTCCACTGCCCTGTTCTTCCCACATGTGTGGCTGTGTTTCCTGTTTACTGACAACCTGAAACACTCACCAAGGGAGAGAGTGTTGTGTTAATGAGCTTCCCTGCCAGGATGGGAACGTGTACAGTTCATACAAGGGGCACAGCAGAACGGAGAATGTGGCTGGACAGAGGTGTCCCCACACTGCTGTGCCAGGCCTACCTTGCTTGGTGCGCTGCTGGGAACGGTCACAGTTAGGAGCAGGTGGATCCTGCTGCCCAGGAGGTGGTCAGGGTGCTTATGTTTTGTCTCAGGGGACCTCATGGGGCTGGCACTGCAGAACCTGGACCACCTGGTGCAGATGCCCCATGGCTGTGGGGAGCAGAACATGGTGCTGTTTGCCCCCATTGTCTATGTGCTGCAGTACCTGGAGAAGACGAGGCAGCTGAGCCCTGAGATCAAGGACAGGGCAACAGGATTCCTGCGCAATGGTGAGTGCAACAGGCCCACCTTGCCCCTCTGCCTTCTCCTGTGTTCAACTGTCCCAGGTTCCTGCTCCCCTTCCACCTCAACCACCCCATTCCTTACAGTGATTTCATTGCAAATACCACTGTGAGCACTCATGTCCTGTCCTGCTTCCCAGGGTACCAGATACAGCTGCAGTATCAGCACCCTGATGGCTCCTACAGTGAATTTGGTACCAAGGATGAGTATGGTAATACTTGGTAAGCCCTGGGCTCTCTCCCTGCTGTCTACCTGCTCTCTGACAGCCAGGAGGTGGGCAACTTTCTGCTTCCAGCATGAAACCCTTGCTGTCCTTTTGGATCCAAAGTGTTCTAGAAGCTTTGTGGACTAGGGCACCCCATGGGTAGGCATCCCCAGTCCTGGGGTTGAACTGACCTTGAATCAGCACATTAGAAATAGCACAATAGGTAAAGAAAGATCCACCAGTTTCAAACTCCCACTTTTTTTTTCTCAACTTCTGCTTAGATTCTCTCTTTCAACTCATTTTTCCTGCTCTTTCATGCACTCCACCTCTATCTGATTCTCTCTCCCTTCTTTCATGCCTTTTTTTCTGTTCTCCTCAATTAGGCTGACTGCATTTGTGGTTAAATGCTTTGTCCAAGCCAAGCCATACATTTACCTAGACAACCGGATTATCCAAGCTGCTCTCACCTGGCTGGAATTCCACCAGCTTCCCAATGGTTGCTTCAAAGACGCAGGACAACTTTTCCACACATTCATGAAGGTAGGAGCCAGTGCACCTCGAAGGACAGCACCAAGCAGTTCTTGCCAAGTGTGCTGCTAATTGTTTAAATTCACTTGCCTGTGTTGTTGTGCTTTCTTCAGAGGGAGCAAGCCAGGGATAGGTGAGACCTCTCCTGAAAAGCTTCAGTATTTGCCTATTAATTTTCCCAGCTTTTTTGATGTATGTGCTTATTTTTAGGGAGGTGTAGATGGGGAAGTCCCCTTGGCTGCCTACATCACTGCTGCATACTTGGAGGCAGGAGCAACACCAGAGGTAAATACTGGGATTCTTTGCCATGCTCTTGCTTTAAGATCTGAATCTTCAAGAGCTTAGTGATGACACTGGGGTAGGCAACAGAGCGCGTTGGAGGGACTTGTGGGCAAAGTGATAGAGTGGGTGAGGAAGATTTTGCTGCTTCTCAGGAAAAGCTCTCCCTTTGAGGAGGGCATCCATGGCAGGGAGAAGGTGAGGTTGAACTACTGGGGACCACTGGACCTCATGACTAGATATTGTGTTGGCCATTTCCCAGGAATGAGCTGCTCATTCCCACTCCCCCCACCTCCCATCCCCTTGCTGGTCCTACAAAGTTGAAGGCTGACGGTGAGGTGGGTGGAGCTGCTCGCACAGTTAAGTAAATAGACATAATGTAACCCCTAATAGGATTTAGCTTCACAAAAAAAAAGCAGAAGTCTGGGAAAGGAGTGCTGTAGGGCTGCTGGAACTGCATGCTTAAGTAATAACAATAAGAGGGAGCTCTTACAAGTGCTAAGGATTGTAGCTAGTTACTAGACTGTGGTACAGGCAAATAAAAAACCAATTAACTTGATGGAGAAACACAATTGTAGACATTGAGAAGTGAAGTTCTCTGGAAATCACAAAAGTAAGTGAAACAGCAATGCTCTTCAGCAGAACAGAAAGCAGTGGTCTTAGAAAAAAAAAAAAGAAAAAGGAAGAGATATAGAAATTAACCCTCTTTCAGGCAATAGATGTCCTTCAGGTCACCCTTTTTTCACCACAAGTACAATTATTCCCTCTGAAGGTGAATTAAACACAGTTGCCCTGCTCAGCACGTTATGTGTACACATTTGCAGTTGTATGGTTTTGTTGTTGTGTTTGGACTGGGAAAGCAAGACATGGTGGTGTTATTCCTGCAGGAAAGGTTTTCATTTCATTGACAGAGCACTGCTGAAGCCCAAAACCAGCTCAGGGGGGAGGTCTGTCCAGCACCTTCCACCAAGGGCTGAAGACGCTGGTGCTGCACTGATACAGAGAGTGCAGGTCCGGGCACAGAGTCGCCTGAGTGAATGTGTGGGGTGCTCTCTGTGCTGGTATATCTCAGTGTATGCTTCTGCTGGTGTCGCGGGGCCTGCCTGGCTCACAGGGATCTGTGTGTGACCAGGACCATGTCCCTCTCTCCCGCAGAGCACGGTGGTGCGCAGGGCTCTGGGCTGCCTGGCTCCTGCCCTGCCCAGGGCTGCCAGCACCTACACCCAGGCCCTGCTGGCCTACACCTTTGCCCTGGCCAAGGACTCCCAGCACACCCAGGAGCTCCTCGATGTGCTTGACCGAAAGGCCATCAGAGCAGGTATGAGAGCCTCAGTGCCACGGGAGCAGCAGGGAAGGGACGGGTGACCTTTCTGAGCCCTTGGTAACATGCAGCCTGGGAGCAACGCAGCCTTACCCTCCAGGCCCTTCACTAAGGAGGGTTTTTAGACATCCACTGAACGAGCTCATGGCGTGTGCTGCCAACACTGTGGTGTGGGTGCTGATTTCCTTCAGATCTCTTGCCCTTTTCTGGTACCTGGAGGTTGGGGTTTGGGAGACTTGGGCATTCTTGTGCAGGACTGCAAAATGCCAGAGAGGAAAGGAAGCTGCCCCCATGTCTTGTGAGTCCCCGACCCTCAGGGCTGGCCAGTGAACAGCTGGCTAGTATCAGGTAGTTAGTGAACCTGGCAAACAAGGCAATGCAGAATTTGGACAGCTGGGAGGTAATGCATATGCAGAATTTTGGCATATTAGTTTTTGTATGTCACCTTGATGTGGAATATGGAGTGTTAGGTATTGCAAAATACATTGGTTTTCAGCTGCCCTGGTGATGTGAGGATCCAGCCAAAAGGTGTTTACCCAATGGTCTCTGCAGACACAAGCCATTGTGTCTAGGAGGCTAGGCCACAGGAGGTCTTCCCTGACATCCCTCAAGATTCCCTCTACTACCTTCCTTTCCCAGATGGGCAGATCCACTGGAGTCAGACCTCATCCAAGCCCAAAACCAGTACCAGCCCTTGGTCACAGCCAGTGTCTGCGGATGTGGAGCTGACATCCTACATCCTCCTGGCCCTGCTCTCCAAGACAAATGTCACAGAGTCTGACCTCACTATGGCCTCTGCCATCGTGGCCTGGCTCACCAGGCAGCAGAATGCCTACGGAGGCTTTTCCTCAACACAGGTAATTCATGGCCAGGGAAGGGGATGTTTCTTGAGAAAGCACCTCTGCAAGATATGCACACAATGTATGCAACTGTAAATGCTTTGGGCAAAGGAGCCGTTGGATATGGAGGTCCTCAGGATGCTGACTTCAAGTGTCTCTGGATGTCAGAGATGCAAATGTAATTGTGTTTTCCTTTTCAGGACACAGTAGTGGCCTTGCAGGCATTGGCTAAGTATGCAGCACTGACACACAGCACGCAGGGGGATGCAGAAGTGAGGGTGAGGTCCCATGGAGGCTTTGGGAAGAAGTTCCAAGTGTCCTACCAGAACCGGCTGCTGGTGCAGGAGGCAGCACTGACAGAGGTCCCGGGCAAGTTCCTGGTGCAGGCCCACGGCAGCTGCTGTGTCTTTACTCAGGTAGGTTCCCACAGACCCTGCTGTGATCACCCTCATCTCCTCACCTTGTGGAAACCGAAACTCTGCTGCACCTTTGTGGAAGGAAAGGTGCATTGACTGTGCTGTAACCCCAGCCTGGTGCCAATGCAATAAACCTGTGTGTGGGAGGAAACAGGCAGAACCTGCCCAAATATGAGGACCATGATGATACCACAGCTCTCAAGAGTACTGGAAGATGAAAATGTCTTATAGTGGTCCCACTGCTATGTGCTGACTTGCACAGTCTCAATTGAAAGTTTGAGAAGGAACCCGTGGAAAGTTTCCAATCTGAGTGACCTTTATTTTGGGTACTGGGATGAGTGTGCTTACTGCATATCATTTATCCATTCACTGTCTGGGGTCCAGTCTTGAGAAGTTGAGTAGCCACTGGAAAAAAAAATGGTGTCATAGATGATATCAAGCTAATTATCAATGTCTTAGTCTGTCTTTTTGTCTCTTCCTGCAGATGGTGCTGAGGTACAACACCCCCTCCCCACGAGACTCAACATCCTTTGCCTTGCAAGTGAAAACTGACCCGGTCAATTGCACCAAGGACAATGCACGCTCTGTTACTGTCCATGTCGATGTCAGGTGACTCTAAAGATCGTCCCACTTGAGAAGGAAAGATGGGCAAGGCTGGAGAGCTGAGGGGTGCTTCTTGGCTGCAGTGGAGGCAGCAGGCAGTTTTAGCAGGAGGGCCAGATGGAGAGCCTTGGCTTTTGCAGGAGGGAGGTGTGCAGTAGTCAGCTCAGACTGGGGATGCTCAGACCAGTGCAGCCAAGCCAAGCCATCCTCTGCACCCTGTGAGAGGGAGCAGGGACTGCCTCGGCCCCAGCCCTGGCTGGGCTGCCTGGCTCAGGGCACTGCACACAGGGGCTGGTGGTAAAGGGAAGGGAAAGCTGGGAGAGACTCTCTTTTTAATGTTCTCCCCCAGAGACTCTCTTTTCAATCTTCTCCCCCAGGTACAATGGGAAGAAATCCACTTCCAACATGGTGATTTTGGAGGTGTCCTTACTGACTGGATTTGCCCTGGCTCCAGGATCTGGGGTGTCTGTAAGAAGTGTGGAATCAGGGTGGGGATGTGGTGTCAGTGAAACCATCTGTGGCCAAGGAGAGGGGAAGGTTGCGTAGGAAGGTGTTGCCTGTCTCTTCCTCGAGCAATCCCTGCCACACAACAAACTTGAGCACATACTCACATGCTGTTGACTCTTTCTTTGAGTCTTGAGGATGGTGATACTTCTGGCCCAATCAGTTTGGCATATCCTTGTCAGCTAAGTAGCTCTTGTCCTTGGGGATTGCAGGAGCTGAGTGGGCGGTAGAGAGATTAGCCTGAAGAGATAAGAGTCCAAAATGCATTTGGAAGGGAGTGAATGAGAATCTGCCCACTCAAACTTAGATAAACCTTGTTGGGATGTCTCACACTTTCCTTTCAAAAGACAAAACTAAATTGCTTCCTCCTCTCTCCTGTCCTAGCTGCAGCATGGGCACTCTGTCAGAAGAACTGAGAAAACACAAAGAGGTGTTGCCATCTACTTGGACAAGGTAATGTCTGTGCTGCTGGAGAAGCTGCAGGAATGGAGGGCACTGCCAGAGTTGTTGGGAGAATCCAGAGCTGGGGCTAGCAGATCAGAATCCTCAAGATCCATCTTGAAGTCCAGTGTTTGAGTCTACAGAGTTGTTATTGTCAGTTAATAGGATCAAATTCAGGTGAGGAATAAAAAGAACAGCTCATAAGAGAACTGTCATTTATTTTCTCCCCCAGCTGAGCCATATCTCTGACACATATGTCCTGCACCTGGAGCAGGAGATTGAGGTGACCAACCTGAAGCCAGGCCATGTCCGAGTCTATGACTACTACAGCCCAGGTCAGTGTGGAGCCACGGGGTGCCAGGGCTGCCTGGGTGTTTGCACTTGGCTCTGTGCAAGGATAACTTAGATCTCTCCTGTTCTGTTGCAGAGGAGCAGGCCCTGGCTGACTATAATGTTTTCTGTATCTGAGGTAGGTCCCCTAGGTAGCAGGTCCCCTCCTCAGCCCCCTGTACAGACCTAGCAGCCTTGTTATGCTTCCTCTGCACCCCATCCACTCCTCTGTGTCCCACTGGAGCCCCGTGTATCTCTGATCCAGCATGTTCCCTTCATCTAGGACTGTATCTGAAACTCCCTAAGCAAAATTCATGGTACTAGTTTCAGCTTATTACATTTGGGTATGGAGAGTTTCTCTTTGGGGAGGGGCTGAAGTAAAACAAAGATACTGGATCAAACAAAAAACCCCCAGACCTTTCCTTTAGAGTCCTTAGTGAAAGCCTGTGCTCCCTAGCTGTTAGCATCCCAAAGTTAATAATTTGGGTCATATTATTTGCTCTCTGGGTTACTCTCTCTTCTGCTCTCATTTCTCCAGGGACTTGGACTGCTTCCTTACTGTCCACTGCTTTAGCTCACAGGGATCCCACTGGTGCAAGATGCCATAGGACAGTGGGGCTGCTGCATTATTGCTCCGGGTGTAATGAGACATGTGTCACCTGGAAAGTCACATCTCAGGCTTGGGACTTTGGTGTTGTGACACATCTCAGGTTGGATTTCAGGACTAACTCCAGCCTAACCTATGCTGCTCATCCTGACAGCCATTACCTGGTGAATTTTTTGGGGTATCTGATTAATTCTGATTGTTTTAATCCAGGGATTTCCTTGCTTGTAAAAAGAATGAAAATAAAATACAAATCACAGATCTGGGTACTGTGGTGTGTGTTTGGACTCTGTGACAGTGTTTACCTGGGAAGAGTGGCAGAAGCAAACTCTGTATCTGAGCTGTGTCACTGGCATTCATTTCCTGCCATGCTGGATTCTCCTCAAGCAGTGTTGTGCAGCCATCAGTACGGGGTGAAGACTCCTAGTCCTACATGGACACTGATCCCACTGAGCATCATGTACTGCACACAAATGTAGCTGAGCCATAAGGTCTTGGCTGCTGGTGCACTTTATGTGGATGTAAATCTGCTCTGCTGTGTATCTCACAGACTGACTGTCCTTCTGGCATAGAAAGCAGAAGGGGAGAGCTGGATCTTGTGCAGGACAAGTCAAGCATGGGTTGTCAGGAAGGGGTGGTGTCCTGGGGTTGAACCTCCAGCCAATGAGCAAGGAAAGTGAGCAGGGTTTTTGCCACATTACAAGGAGCTGGGCAAGCAATTCAACAGCCAAAGAGTATGTGAAAATTCAACACCTAACACTGCTTTTTAAAATCAAACCTCGCAATTTAACTGCTGGTGATCATGGACCTTTTAGGTTGACAGTGACATGTCTCTGTATAAACAGGTAGGTCTCCACAGACCTTCCCTAGAGCTGGCTGTAAGAGTGTGATGGCTACGTGCAAAGACAGGATTTTTTAGACTGGAAGGTCTGGAAGACAGTTGAGGGTTGAGGGTCAGGATTTGGTTATATCCCTGAAAGCACTCCATACCCTGCAGCAGGGCTGGGATTTGTGGTGGTTTAAAGGGAGAGATTTGGAAAGCTTGTTTAAATTTTATCTATGATGCTCCAGAGTAATCCTGAAGACTCAGCAAGTCCTGTCTGTGAGACAAGGATATGAGCGTTTCAAGTTTTTTGTTTAAGAGCAAACACACCAAGGAGATGTGCCAGCAAGGCAGGCTGCTGACAGCCTTCTCTGTGCTTCATGTGCAGTTTAGCAGGGTTAGAATGAAAGTATGAGCTCAGCACAGCAGCTGGATTGTAGCAGTACCTTTTGCAGTGCCAGAAGTGGCTGAGCTGATGCTGCAGGTGTCACTTTCTCCTCTTGCACCTTTGTTTAAACTGGTGCTTTTCCTCCTCCATTTATTCAATTTCCTCAGTAGTCCATGAGCAATGCAAGTCTCAGCTCTGCAGAACAGAATTTTAAATTATTTTTGTTGAAACTTTTTTTAAAAACACTTTACAAATATTTCTGCTTTCTTTGCAAACTTCTTCTCTCTCCCTTGCCTTTACCACTTGCTGATATCAAAAAGCAGAACTGGAGCCGGTCAGGCCTGCAGCTGTTACTGGTACTTGGAGAGTACATTGCCTAGAGCTTGGAGTCTGGCAGAGAGGGAGGAACTCCACCCATCACTGCCAATGCCACCATGTTCTTATAATCTGTTTTGCAGAGCTCAGCAAAGCACCGGTCTGAGAAAAATCCCCAGCACAGAGGTTTATTGGGAAAACAACTTCTGTGGTGGTTATACACACACAGGAATCCAACCCTGCCTTGCTGACACCATGAGGGGAAGCTTATGCAGGAGCCCATTATTGCAGAAGGAGGTCACACACAACCTTTCGCTACTCCTATGTGTATGTGTACACACACTCTGTGTAAAAATTACAATGGTGTCACTTTTGACTCAATATCCATTGTCATCTCTGTTCCACTCTCTTAACAACTCTTCTGTGTCCTTTGAAATCTTCTTTATGAGATTTAAACAGTAATACCTGTGATGTCTGGCTGCTAGAGAGTATCTGGAAGGAGTTGGCTGTCTTCCAAGAGAATTTAGACAGGGAAAAAATCACTTTCATACAAAACACATTGATTTCTCTCTGGCTTAATGAATAGAGCAGCAGATGTCAAGCATCCCAGTTATTTTTTTTATCCTTGACAAAGTTGAGGAGTTGTGGTGATTCAGGCTGGAGCTTGGTGGTGTGCATCCTTCCATTTAGCTTGTGATCAGCTCACTGGTTGAGCACTGAGAACTGCTGGCCTCCAGGGACACAAATCCACAATGTATGTGCCTTTTGCCTGTCTCTGGGCCTGGTGATAAATGGATCTGTGGGCTGAGGAAAGATCTTAGCACAGAACAGCATCCAGGTACTGTGTGCCCTGTCACCAAGTCCTGGGGGATGCAGAGCCCTGCTAAGAGGTGCTCCCTTTCCCAGTGCCTCCTGCCCACCAGCAGCTGGTCACTGTGCTGGTAGTAGGAGATGGAGATAGGACTGAGGCAGAAGAATCACACACACGGAGCCCACCACTTTGTTTTTGTTGCTCCTACGTTTATTTGATTCTGTTTCATTGGGAGTTAGACTGGATTGGCTCCTCAGGGTGTAGCTTTCCAGTCAGGGCCACGTCCAGAACTTCAGAGGTGTTTTTTGCTCTTGCAAAACGGGTGCTGGAGTCAGTAGGAGTCAGGACACTGAATACCTTTGCCATTGTGAGCCCCTGTGCTGTTATGAGGGATCTGGCTGTCCCCTGGAACTGCTGTGGATCTACTGGGAACAAACAAATGCCAGCTGGGATTGTTCAACAGGCACTGACTGTACTTTTTGAGACCCATGGAAAGAAATGAAGGGCAGCTTAGTGTCAGAGAATGATTCATGTTCTTGCTCCAGTTCCTGTTTGCTTGTTTGTCCAGGTGCATTTATGTATTTTTCCCAACTGCTGGCACCAGCAGCTCTGACCTGAACAAAGCCCACGGAGAGGGAGAGAGAGGAGTTGTGTCTGTCCATTATATGTGTCTGCATGAGTGCATAAAAGAAACCTCCAAAATCAAGTTTCCTCGTTATGGTCAGTCTCTACTAAAGCAAAGGAAAATATTACTAGGCCCTATTTGTTTAAAACCTCAGTTTGGTACTGAAGGTAAGTGGTACATTTTGTTATGAAATGACCTTGATACTAAAATTGAAGAACTTATTTTGAGAAGCAGTTCCAAGAAACATATTGTCTTTTTAATTATGGTAAGATATTCAGGGAAAAGTTCAGTACAATCAGTGGACTAACATATATAAAATTAGCATGTGGAAAGAAAGCCCCAAACCAGACAGTGTGTGCTCCCACCACCCAGGGCTCAAGCACAGCCTTTTGGTAGCTAGACAAGACCCTGTAGGACTTCAGCCACACAGATTTTGACTTGCCTGACCAATATTTAGCCCTCATTTCCTCCACTGGTGAGTAGGTTGGCCTTGAAGTGGAGCACAGAGCAATATGATACAGCTAGGGTGAGTTGCAGCTGTTCAATTTTCTCTTCGAACTGAAATACCTGTAGGGCGGAGGCAAGGTGAGGATTCCAGCTCTGATTGCTCCCTATGCCCTCCTTCTCTGTGAAGGAGCAGAGAACTATGAAAATATACTGAATTTGTACAAAGCCTGGTCTCCATTTCAGGACTGAAACCTGCCTTGGGTGTTACAGACTCAGAAAGCCTGGGGACAGCATGACCACAGGAGCTCACCGTGAGCTCCAGCTGGGTGCACATGCCAAGGGGTCATGGGACAATCCAGCTGGAGGCAAAACAATGGGACTTGGGCTGCAACTGGCCCAGGGAGCAGGGGCAGTGCAGTGAACAGGAAACAAGCTGCTGGTTAGCAAAATAAAAGGCACATTTTTCTGCATGATGCTGGTCCATCCACAGGGGAGTGGGAGAGCAGTGAGGCTGGAGTCCAAAAGGACTTGGATTGGCTAGGGAACATCCTGAACAGTACAACCCTGTGCCTGTGACACTATAAATGCAGGAATGAGGTGGAGGGAAGGAAACCTTGGAGCTTTCTGTCTGCTTCCTGGGAGAAACAGCAACAACAGCAGGTGTTCTTGGAAGGAGAGGAGCAGCACCCTACTTTCTCTCCTGACCAGCCCTCCAGAGGAATCCACCCCTTTGGGGCTCTCCCATGAAAATGTGGACTCCCATCCTCCTGAGCTGCCTGCTCTACACCCTGGGAATAGTGGCACAACCGTAAGTGCCATTTAAAAATCTAGTGATTGATAGTTGTGAATGCTGAGGGAGGGGCCAAGATAGCAGGGAGAGAGTGTGGGACCCTGTGAGACACCTCCTGGAAGGGCTAGACTCGGAGTGGGGTGCAGAGCCTTGTTGGGAATGCAGGGCCCTGCTGAAGGTGGGAACCTCTCTCATGGATATGGCTGCAGTAAAAGAACTAGCCGAGCACTGGTGGTGGGAACAAGAGTGAGGGACTGCAGTATGAGATGGGATGAAGGGAAAGGTGTAGGACAAAGTGAAGGGCAAATGAAAAGGGCTGCAAGGCAGGGGATGGATAAGCAAGAACCAATCTGCTGTCAGGGTAGTTGAGGGGCCATGTCAAAGCAAGAAGGGCAAATTCTGTTCTGTCACCTGAAAGTCTTCTATATCTGAAATGAACTCTTTACCTTCTTTCCCTCTTTGCAACATTCTCACTCTGGCAATCTGTCCCAGTCTCTTCAGTAGAGCAGCTTGTCTTAGCCTCAGAGAGATGGCAAACTCTCTTGTTTCCTCAGGCCAGCCTTTTAATGCCCAGAGTGGGTGAGAGGGCTCCCGGGGTGTGATGATATCTTGTTTCCCCACTGCAGGAGGTACCTGATCATCATTCCAGCTGCCCTACCCTACCCCTCATCCCAGAGGGCATGCTTGGACCTTCGTGGGGTTGAAAAGCCTGTTCGTGTGGCCTTAACTCTTGTGCACCCATCTGGCAACCTCAGCCTCTACCGCAAAGTCGTCCGGAATGACTGGATCTTCGAGTGCACCAGATTCCAGGTCAGAGTCATTCTTGGCAGGGAGCCCTAGCTGGCAGCTCCCAGTGTGCTCATTTGCCTCTGATCAAAGAAAGAGAGAATGAGGAAGACAGATGATAACAGGGCATGGAAAGGAGTGAATGCAGAATCAAGGGGAGTGTTTAGTAGCAGCCTGGTGTCTTTGCTCCCTGTCTTTGTCAGTCCGCGTTGTACTCTTCCTGTGGGATATCCTGGTGGCGCACTGAGGAAAGGCTGCCTGGCCAGGCAGCAAAGGTCTGAGGAGGATGGATAGCTTAGAAGCACCCAAATGGCAGTTGTGCAGCTCATTCTCTCTCCTGAGGAGGATGCACTGTCACAGTGCTTTATTTGTGAATCTGTGATGCAGAAAGAGTCAGAGCTCTCATCTCAGACAGTTTCCCTCGTGTCTGCTTCTTCCTTTCTGGGCTTGAAAATATCCTGGAGGACTAGGAAAGACATGGGAGGGTGTACACACAAGCTCAGCACAAATCTTCCTTATTGGCCAAACTCATTATCCTTATTTTCTTAGTTTGCACTGATAATAAGAAGGGATTTCAGTCTCTGTGACCCTCACACTCTAGAAAACAGCATGCTCATCACCATAGACCTTTTCTTCCCTTGAGTTAAGTCTTCTCCATCTTGCTCCTTGCAGATTCTAACAGTGGTTCCATGAAGGAGTAAACAAAATTTGTGTCAGAACAGACTCTTTTTTTCTCTTGTCCGAGATCTATCCCAGCTGCTAAGCTTTGTTCCCTGTGCTTCCACAGACACAGCCTTCAGCCACTGAGGGGACACCCTGTGCTGGCCTCCAGAGTAAGACAGCAAAGAGCCTGGCCTTGCAGTGCAGTTGAAGTGAGAAGAGCACTGCTCTGATGCCTGCTAACCTAGTGGCTCTCCTCTTTTGTGTCCTAGGTGCCCCGACCTGCAGGCAGCCAGGAGGTGGCCGCTGTGCACCTGCGCATCTCCAATGGCCACTACTTCAGTGCAAGTGAAGAGAAAAAAGTCCTGATCCGCAGGGCTGCAACAGGCACCTTCATCCAGACAGATAAACCCATCTATAATCCCGGACAGACAGGTGAGCAATGAACAGAGCACCCTGACAGTGGCCCTGCCTTGACCCTCCCAGGATTTGTTCCCAATTTCCTGTGGGTGGAGCGCTGAGCGCTTTATGCTGTGTGGCCTCCATGGGGGTAGAGGATAGAGGGGGGCAGCTGCCTTCTGCAGTGAGGTATCCATGACCCATGTTTTAGCAGCAGGAGGGGCCTGGGAGGGCAGGCTTCACATGCTTAAGGAGCAGAGCTCTCTTTGAAAAGGGAGCAGATCTGAGCGTTGTCTTCTTGGCCAGGGCCAGGTAGGACTGGTCTGCCTACATTGCAGACAAGGAAATGTAAGGGTAACCCTGGGTGTAGCCCATGGAAAAAGCCCTAAATTTTGAAGCAGCTGTGCTGCTGCCATGTGTTTGGGGCAAGCAGAGGTGAGCAGGGCTGAGCAAAGGGTAAGAGGGGCTGCAGGGCAGGCATGGGGCTGCCATCAGGGCTGGGTGTGGAGCTAGGACTCTGAGACAAGTGCAGGGCAAGTGCAATGTTCTCACGTGCACTCTGTCTGTAATGTGCTTTACTCCATTTTCTCCCTCCAGTGAAATTCAGGATTGTGACCCTGACTGAAGGTTTTGTTCCCGTTAACAGCAAGGTAAAGCCTGTCTAAATGGAGGCAAGGAAGTCTCCAGGCTTCATGGGGCTGCTTCCTCTACCAGCCCCATGCCAGGGAGGCTGGGACAGCACCCAGGGTGGCCAATGCCAACCCTCTAGTAAACCAAATTTGAAGAACAATTTCTGTTGGCTGATGGCTCTGCTATTGCCCTCATAGGATAGCTGCTATTAGGTATTTGGATAGCTGATAGGTATTTGGAGAGTGTGCCACCATTCCCAGCTAGCTGAGCTAGCTGAGTGCACCTGCCCTTGCCAAAAAAGCAGGCAGGGCTTCTGGGGACCAGGCTGTGGGTTGCTGGCCATGGGCGTAATTATCAGACAAAATTGTCTAAAGACTTCACTGGACTCAAAGATCCCCTCCCACAGCTCTGGAAAGCTCAGTGATTTGTGCAGTGCGTGTCACCTGAGGGTGTAGGAGAGCCTGAAGCTAGCTGCAAAATTTTTCAAAAATTAATTAATATGGGGATGGATACATAGGAAGTCATAATAAAAAGAAGAGAGAGAACAGTATAACCAAATTATACTGACTTGCTGCTGCCAGCAGCTCATTGTTCCCATGTCAAGGGAGTGACAATTTGCCAGAGACTTACATATGTGGTGGCCAGGAAACTGCAAGGCTAGTGCCATTCTCCCGCAAGCAATTATATCTGCAGCCAGCAGCTACAGCTATTTCACTCCTCAGTCCTCAAGCAGTTTAAAGAGAGCCAACAGGAATTCATGCCATGACAATTAAATGCTGAAGGGCATGCATTAGGGGACTTGGATCAAATCCTTCTAGACTACAATAAAGGGAGAGATCCTTCCAACTTCTTTATTGCTGACTTAATTTCCTCTTTTTTTGGGCTATTGGTGAGGTCCTAGCATCAAATAAATACTCCATTCTTCTCCCCAAAGGGAAGGTCTATATCTTCTATTAATTTGATAATAAAGTATAAACAATACATTTGCTTTCATGCCTACGATTGGTTCATGTACATATTTGACCATAAATGCTTGATGTTTATGTGTGAGTATAAACAAATTAACATTGTAACTGTTAATTATGCTGTGATGAAAATTCAGAGATCATGTTTAGCCCAAGCTATTACAAGGCTTTAATCCATCGCAGCATTAAAGCTGTAATATCTAGTTTGTAAATTAGATGATTTGAAGTTGACATGGATGCTGTTCACCAGCAGGTTAACCTGCACTTTTTTTAAATTTCAGTGAAAAACAGAGTTGCCCCTGATAACTTGTATGAAAGCTTAGAATGATGAATAATGTGAATTACATGTCAGTTGAATGTTTACAGCCTGGTTACTCTCCCAAACCCTGCTCCTGCCTTCTTATGCTTTGTGCTCCCAAATTAGGGGCTCCTCACCTGCCTTCTGGATGATAGATGCAGTGATATAAGAACAAACAGAGAATTAATGGGCCTAGAAGAGCTGAAATGTGTCCTCCTTTGTCCCTCCCTGTTACTGTCAGTTGCAGTCAGCATTAATTCATAACTCCCAGCCTTACCTCCTACACCAGGGATTTTAAAGGAAGATGCGTGGATTATTCTTCCTATAGGTGATGGAGTTTTGCTAGTTATTGGGATATATGTTACAAAACTGAGACCATTTAATATTTGTGAATTTGGGATTATGGTATTTGAGAGTTTTCCTACTCTTCCCCATTTTAATACAGCAAATTCTAGATTTCATGGTTGTAGAATACCTATTAAAATGCATTATTAAATATTCAGGGATCAAAAAGCAAATCTGAAGAATAGCATAGATTTTTACTATTCCTTACTATTTCAAAGCAATTATCCTGCTTTCAGAAGGATTCTTGTATCATAATGTTTGTCACAGTACAGGGGCTGGGTGGGTAAGAGAAGTTTATATGCAGGTTGCTATGTCATGCTAGTTTTTGACAGTGCTGTCTGTTTGCTTTGCAGTACTCCATGGTGCAAATCCAGGTGAGTGTTCCAGACTCCTCAGATGTTATGAGGAAAGGAATTTCAGTATGGATAGTACCTAGGATGCTGTCTTACTGGTTCAAGCACCTTTTCCTGGGCTCTACGCATGCACATTTTCTGTCCAAATGCTTCTTGTAACAGGACTTGATGATACAAATGGTTTGACTTCATCCATTTCTACATTCAGGAATGTCAGCCAGGCTTTAGCTAATTTTTACAATTCATCTTTACTGGAGAGTCTAAATGTCAGGACCTTCCATACTTTCTTTTTCTGTGCCTGTACAGAGCAGAGTAAACCTGTGTGGTTTGGGTTTACCTCTGTTGGTGCTCCAGCATCACCATCTGGGCTAAAACCAGCAGGAACCTGTGAAGGCCTCTGAAATGTCTGATATGCCTTTGAATCCAGTGGGCTCTGGGTAGAGAATAGCAAGCATTGCTGATGACTGCCTCTTCTTTCCTTCCCTTGCACTGCAGGACCCGAACCAAAACCGCATTGGCCAGTGGCTGGATGTGAGACCAAAACAGGGCATTGCAGAGCTCTCTTTCCAGTTAGCTGCTGAACTCTCCCTGGGGACTTACACCATCAGTGCTCAGTCCTTCAAGTCCAGCTCAGTCCAGTCCAATACCTTTAAGGTGGAGGAACGTGGTAAGGAGAATGAAGAAAGAGATGGAAAAAGTCTCTTGTTTGTTGCTCGCCTGTCTGTATAAAAATGTAAAGCCAAATATTGTGAAATAGGATTTACTGCCTGAGGGCTATGACTGAACACTAATCTATGGGCAATATCAGAAATTAACACAAGGGAGATTGTGCTGGAGATTCCTGGAGAAGGTATCTTCTGGCAGATTGAGAATACACTAAAGACCTCTGCAAGACTGTTGGAGTAAAAAAAAAAGAGGAGTCTTTCTTTGGTTTCCCTGTTTTTAATTAATGCTTTTACCTCATTAACATGTTCCTTCATGGGAACATACTCTTCCCTTTTGTGATACTTTGCCCAGGTAGTCTTTTGCCCTTGATGGAGTAACTCTGAGGTTTTTTGTTCCAGTGTTGCAAAAGTTTGATGTTTTCTTTGAGGGACCAGCTCAGATTTATGCTTCAGATAAAACCTTCCCCCTGCAAGTGTGTGGCAGGTAAGGAGAATGTTCAGGGGAAAGGAAAGATTCCATCAAAACTGTGTCTCTCCTTCCATATGTCTCCTATCTTTTCAATCCACCAAAGAGAGGTGGCTCAAGAAGGGTCAAACAGGGCCATTGCTTTAGAAAAATCCCAAATAGTTGAAGAGTCAAGCTAATGGGTTCTTCCTTGGGGAAGAGATAACTGAGCCACACATGAGAGAGAACACCCAGCTATAGGGAGACTTGCTCTAGGAAACAGATACCCTCCTCTGGAAGCTATGTCTGTTCAGCATTGAAAGATCTTATGTGGAGAAAACACTTAACAGATATGGGACAGACATGTTGAGGTAAAGGAGAAGGAGCTTGCATTTCTTTAGGAGTTTATGCCTTTCCTTCTCACTCACATGCTACTGAACTTATTATCTTCTTAGGGGCAGTAGATAAATGTCTCTAGTTATGTGGTCATCAGCAAAAAATGAGCAAATGAGGGTGGGAAGGAGGGCAGGACCTCTGACAGTATAAACCCAAAGAAGGGAGGACAATGAGCTCAAAGCACTCGAAATCTGATGAGCTCATTTGTATTTGGGGCTGCATTATCTGGAGGCTTTTGGTGTCTCTTTTTCCACTGATTGGTCTGACATAATTTCTCATTAATTGGAACAGTGACAATAAGGTCATATGAGGCCGTAGTAGTAAACAATACACACCACTCTACATCACCAGGATGGGTCAGAGGTGTCATCTTTTTATTGATACCATCAGAAGCATTGCTCCAAAGGGCATGTCAGAGAGGAGTCAAAGCAAGGAAAGGCAGCAAAACATGCAGAGGAAATACCTAAACATCTAAATCAGCAGAGCAAGTCTGATGATGGAAACGAGCCCTGATCATGAGATAAGCCCATAGTGAAGCAAGTCTGAGGTCACACTGTGGCTCTGTTACAGCAATTTGCTGTTGCTGCCTGCAGGGACACCTGTTTCTGCTGCTTTCTCCCCCAAACTAATATCTTTACTGAGTGGATAAAACAGGTCCTCTCTCTGTATCTGCCAGCAAATCCAGGACAGCAAGTGCCCAGAAGTGGGAGAGCTCCAGAGGGTGTGGGTCTGTTCCTGTCCATTTCTGCATCTGTTCCTTTGTTTCTGCATCTGTTGGATGCCAGACCACGCTATGGCACTCCCAAAGTACCATAAGTGCTATATTTTAACTTGTGCGTGCCTGCTTGCCATCTGCAGTAAGACCTTTGTCACAAAAGGCACCTGCATGGAGCAATGTGCTGGACAGAGCACACGGTACCTCTCCCCAGATGCTCCTGTGGTGTTCTCCCTGCAGGTACATTTATGGGAAAGCAGTGCGAGGGACCGTGCACGTGACTCTGTGCCAAAAAGCAAGGAAGTGGCCCCAGAGTACCAGCAAGGACATCTGTAGGGAATACAGCGGTCCCGTGAGTAAAATCCTGAAAGGTAGATGGGCAGTAAAGAAGCACCACACAGGACAAGGTGTCAGGGGCTGAGTGAACAGAGGGAACTGCTCAGAGCCCTGTCCTGTCTGACTTTGAATGTTTCTGGGGATGAAGGATCCACCACCTCCCGGGGGAACATGTTCCAGTGTTTTATGAGTTCTGCCTTGTTATTTGTTGTAGTTGATACTTATGACAGAATGACTAATCCCTTGTACTTCTGACCCTCTGCCTTCTCCCAGCCCCAAATAACACCCATCACTCCCCATTGCAGACGGCAAGCAATGGGTGTTTCACCCCTTCTGTCAGCACATCAATCTTCAATCTGACCCCCAGCGAGGAAGACAACAAACTTTATGCAGAAGCCTCCCTCCTAGAGATGGGCACAGGTACCCAGGGGTTCAGCAGGGAAGGTACAGGGTTAAGAGGAACCATTCTGGGAGTTTGAGGGTTAGAGAAGGCATACCTCCCCTTCTCCTCCTCCCTGCTGCTGGGATCATCACAGGACATGGAGAGCTACTCCACCAGTAGCAGAAGGATGAGGAGTGGCTGAGAGCTGGATGAGTGGTGTGGGTCCATGAGGCTACAAAGAGGCTTGCAGACAGCTTTACTAAAGAAGGAGCTGCCACAGGAACAGCCTCCAAACCTTGAAGAATGCGGGTGTTGGGAAGGAAATTTCAAACACCCTGCTAAGAGGGGTTGGGAATTACAAAGTGAGGTTAAACTACCATGCAGTAGTCACCTCTGGTACTGATCCTGTTTCCCTTGCACTCTGCATTCCAACAGGGGTGCAGATCAACACCTCCAGCCAAATCCTCATCTCCAGGACAGCTGCAAGGGCAGTATTTGAGACACCCAATGAATATTACATCCCCGGAGTACCATACAGGGGGAAGGTGATTTTCTTCCGTTGCTTTTTCACTCCCTGTTATTTGCCAGGGAATCTGGTAAATCTAGCTGACCCAAAGCATTTCCTGCTCCTCAGGGTACCTTACCTTGCACTGTGTCACACTGCTTGGCAGTGTGGCTACAGTTGCTGCATTTCAGGTTCCCTCTTGTGTTTACACCTGCAGCACCTGCTGAGAGCAATGAGTGGTGTCTCAGCAGGGATGCTGGGATGCAAGGATGTCTCAGCTGTTGGCTAGGAGAGAAACTCCTCGTGTTCTAGCCACACACACCTTTTGGAGCAGGCAGATTTTAATCATGCTTTTAACCAGCTTCACATTAGAGAGGAACAAACTGTACAATTCTCCTGTTTTCTTGGGGCCAGACTGAAATCTGTAGGTGGCCTACACAGGAAGGTTTGTCAGAGAGAGGAAGGTTTTGGGTATGACATTGGAAGAAATATCTGACTTTGCCTTTCCTGACTCACCCTGTTGTCACCAGATTAAGGTTCAGGATCACTATGGAACTGGTATAAAAAACAGAAAAGTTTATCTTGTGATAAGGTTCATGAGGCGTCGATTTATCAAAACGTACATCACAGATGACAGTGGAATAGCATCGTTCAACCTTGACACAACTGCCTGGAACAGCTCATCAGTCACTTTGGAGGTAAACACCACCTCTCCATGTGGGAAAGTGAGAATCCTTGAGCTCTACCTGTGCTCCCCTCTCCTGCCCTGCAGCCCCCCTGCCGGCTCAGGCCTAGGCTCACACACCGCTCTGCACAGAGCCAGCTGGAAGGCACCAAGCCAACAGCCTTTCCCAAAAACCAAGCTGATGACAGCGTAACAATGCGCTGAAGCATGAAACTCTTCATTTCTATGTGTCTCTCTGGTGCCCTTTCAGGGGAGGTTCACCCTGGAGGAGCTCATGCGCTCTCCTCGAAGGACTGACTTCAGTTACACAAACGCTTACCATCACCTGCAGCCCTTCCACGTCACAACCAAGAGCTTCCTGGACATACACCCACCCATGGAAACACTGCCTTGTGGGCTGAAGCAGAATGTCCAGGTGACCTTCACACTCAACAGGGATGACCTGGGAGAAGACACCAGCCGTATAAGTTTTGCATATTTTGTGAGTAAGGGTAGTAGATAACCTGGAGGGAAAGGCTGTACTGACAGGACCAGACTCCAGTGAAAAGTTGAGGATATAATTTGGGTCATCCCTGACTGCTAAACCTTGTTGTCAGGGGACTGGGTGAATGCTACACCTGGTGGGGCTCAGCCTGGCCACACTGTGATCCTCGTGCTGGGGCTCCAGTCACCTCCATGGGTTGGAGGAGGTTCCTGTCTTTGTAGCCCATCACCCCCTTAGCCTCTGCCAAGGCTGCAGCTGGAAGTGTCTTCTCCCTTTAAAACTGGATGGGGTATCCCTTTTTCACTCTGGTTATCAAACAGCTGCTCAGTGGAAGTGGATTTTGGTCTGGTCTGGAAGCTGGCCTACGAGAGGAGAAACACTTTAGTTATCACTCATCAATCTGCAGTGAACCCAATACCCATCCATTGTCCTCACTCAACAGTCTAGACCAGAGATTCCTGTGTTAAAGCTTCTTCTCCCAGCTGTGAGGTCTGCAAATCTCCTCAAGTCTGGGGTTGGAGACCGTAGTTAATTTTGGGAGTTTTATTTTCCTTTTGAGAGCAAGATGCACATATATGTGTGGATGTACTCTGGTGGCAGACAGCAGTCTGCTCATCCCATGTCCCTCCTCCCGCAGGTCACTGGCAAGTCTGGAATTGTTGTCCGGGGCCAGAGGAATATCCAGATCGGGAAACTGAACAGTAAGTCATGGCAGAGAAGTGGAAACAGTTGCACCCAGTTGGTTTCTAAGTTGGACATGAGAGTTGCCGGAGTTTCTCCCAAATTCCCTCGATCTATAGGTCTGGAGCAGTCAGCAAACAGGAGAGAGGGAGGCTGAGGAAGCAATTGTGTCAGCTGGAAGAGGGCAAAAAGTCAGAATAAAACAACGATGGGAAGAGAGACTGGGAGGATGTAAGGGAAGATGGAGTACATAGGGTCAGAGAATGGAGGGAGAGGGCAGACAGTGCAGCAGCAGGAATTGGTTTGACATTTTGAGATTATGTAGCACCAAAAGAAGGGCACAAAGAGGTCTCGGTGGACCTATGATGAAAATATTCTGCCTTTCCTTCCTCAGTGTTGAAGGGCTCGTTCTCCATCCCTTTGACCTTCACTGCTGACTTGTCCCCATCGCCTTCCTTAGTGGTGTATGCCATTTTCCCCAATGGAGGGGTCACAGCTGACAGCATCCGCTTGGATGTTGCCTTGTGCTTCCAAAACCAGGTGAGACTCACCTCTGTGACTGGGGGAGAGCTGGTGAGCAGGAGTCAGGAGGCCTGCAGGAAGGAGACTCTCAGATCCTCCCAAGAGAGGACTGGGCAGAAGAGATGGAAGGGGTGTCTGCAGCACAGTGCCCAGGGACCAAGAAAGCTTCAGCAGTGACTTCTGACAGCAGTGGCTGAGCTGGGGAGATTCCAGCTAGTCTTTCTCTTTTTGTCTGTGCCATCTGTCTGTCATTCTCCTCACACCTCTTTCATATTCCTTTCCTGGTGTGTTGCTCCAGATCAAGGTAGGATTCCCAGATAAAGAAGCCCAGGCAGGGTCAGCAGTGCAGCTCCAGCTGCAGGCAGCGCCCGGCTCCCTGTGTGCAGTCCAGGCAGTGGATGAAAACATGTTCTTCACCAGACCAGACCATGAGCTGACCAGCCAAATGGTGAGTGTCTGTGCAATCAGCCAAAACCTCGGGAGTGATGGTTGAGCTGGGTGAGGTAGGCAGGGGCTGTGGCAAGGTGAGCTAGAGGCCAATGGATGAGGAGGTCTGTGTGTGAAGAAGAAAGCAGGGCCTGCCTAGGAAGGAGGACAGAAACTGGTGTGCATGCAAGGGGAGGATGGAGTGAGCATCTGGAGGTATCTGCTCCTTGCCTAATCCTTCTCTGCCTGTGAGTTTCCCTAGGTCTATGGTTTGTTCCCTGCTGCCTACCAACATGGATACCCTGCCCAAGTAGAAGAGCATTCAGGTCGTTGTTCGCAGCCCCAGTCCTCGTCATCTCTGCTACGAGGAAGGCCACAGAATTCCTTTCAGCCCGACATCTTCAACCTCTTCCGGGTAATCACCTCATGATATTTCCCAGAGCTGTTGCAATTCTGAGCATCTGAGGTATTTTCTCCCGAAGCAGTCTGAGAAAGCCTTTCCTCCTCCAGACAGACCCTGCTGTCTGCCCCGACTGAACTGTGTTGTCCCAAAAGATGCACAACCCCACTGAGTAGGAATACCTGTATTTCCCTCCACACATGCACAAAGCAAGGTGATGAAATCCTGTACCATCAGATTCCATTGTTTTGGACTTGAATGGGAATGAGGAATGAGGTCCAGGGCTGCCTACTGTTTATCTACATTATCAGAGAAAAGAGAGACAGGGAGTTATCCCAAGCATTAGACCACAGACTGCTGACATGACTTAGCTGTTAGCCTGCCCTTTGCCACTGTTTTGGGCAGTTCCCAGGCAGATGTCTTGGCATCTTTAGGGCAGATCTCCTCCATGCCTTCCTCAGCACTGTGTCTGCTTGGCCAGTGCTGCTCTGGGGTGCCTTGGCACTGGGTTGTTCTGACCCCCATGGTTTCCAGAGTAATTTTGAAGAGCACCAGTCAATCTTCCCCACTCACAGATGCTTTTCTGCCTACCCTGCCCTCCTTCTTTTCGTAATAGAACATGGGACTGAAAGTCTTCTCAAACCTTGTAATCAAGAAGCCCTCTCAATGTTCTCGTCGGGGGGATAGGAAGACAATCACAGGTGAGCTGCACTTTGAGCCTACCTGGGACATGAGATCACATCAGGTGGCAGAGCCCTCTGATCTTTGGGGTTTGCTGGTGGTGGATATTGTCTCTCCTAGGGGTAGCTGATGCTGCTGTCACAGTCTAGCTGCCCAGTCCACCAGACTCAGTAGGAGTGACCCAGTCCCTATAAAAAAGGACTCTGAAAAATGTCACTACCTGGATGTTCCCTGACACTAAAGGGTGGCACTCTCTTTCCTCACAGACAAACCCAAGCAGGGCCCACGACCTGTTTCCCAGTGTCTATTCCCATTCCCCAGGCTGTACTGAGACCCAGCTTCTGTCCCCACTTGTGGCCACAGAGACAGTCATGTCCTTCCTCTCTGTCTCAGTTTTCACTTGATAACTGTACTAAGCTGGCTCACTTGCCTGTCTGTATTTAAACCATTGCTTGCTGTGGAATGTGAATTTTGTGCAGCAAGCAAACAGTACTATTACTCACAGAATTACAGAAGTGTTGGTTAAAAGGCTCTCTGGAGGATCTTAGTCTCTTAAGCAACAACTCTGGGTCAGGTCAGGAAAGGGCTTTGTGCAACCAAGTCTTGGAAACCTTGCAATCAGCTCACTGCCAGCTGCTTCTCCTGCTATCACTCTCTTTTCCCTTAATTTCTAATCTCTCCCATGAAATCAGTCAAGTCCCATGTGCTTTCCTTTGCCAGACTCTCCTCATATCTCTCTTACTGCTTGCTTTCCCTCCAGCCCCACTAGGGCTAGGCTGTCTGTGGTTGGCAAGGTTCACCAGTCCCACTCTGGTGGGACTACTTCCTCTTTCTTTCAGGGGTGCCTTCTACAGAAGACCAAAGAACCACTGAGGAACAATCCCAATTTACAACTCACAGAAGATTTCACCACTATTTCCCTGAAACTTGGATCTGGAATGTGTACTCTGTTGGGTAAGTGATTCCTGACTTTACAAATGGACAGAGGGATAACCGTTTGCTATAGAGACTTGGCTGACTTGAGCTTGTGTAAAAGAGGTGTAAAGAGACTTCTGCATGCAAATTATGTGGCTGTTCCCTGCATTTGTAGTGTGTCAAACTAGTAGACTTTGATGTGCAGAACTGAAGTGTACGCAGATTTGAGGAACAGGAAAACACTTCCAGACCAAACCACCATGAGTGTACAGAGCTGGCCTGCTTGGGCAGTGTCTTGCTCAGGAGAAGGATGTAAAGCCATTACTGATGGCATTTAAAGTGGGTTTGTGGTGCTAGGGAAAAAATTGCTGAGAAATGCCTTGCTGTGAGCCACTGGAGCAAAAGTCATTGGCAATTCAGCAGAAGTTGATCCAAGCATGAGGACCTGTGTCACCTCCCTCAGCAGGGCCATGAGCACTCCTCATTGCATTTCCTTCCCTCTCCACTAGCAGACAAATTTCTTCATGCAAGTTCTCTCTTCCTCTCAGCTCCAATGGCAGCAGGAATGTCTCAGTCACAGCACCTGCTGCTGCTGCAGAGTGGAAAGTCAGGATGTTCTGCTTGGCTGGGAGGGGGTTTGGCCTTGCCCCGACCACAAGCCTCAGAACAGTCCAGTCCTTCTTTGTGGACATGACGCTGCCATATTCCGTCATCCGTGGGGAGACCTTCCTGGTGAAGGCCACTGTCTTCAGCTACCTGCAGCAGTGCATACAGGTGTGTGCCTGTGCCACACTGTGTGGGACAGGCCTACTCTGCCCTCTAGTTTTGGAGCTCATTGTGCCAAGCTATCTCACCTGAGCTGCACAGTCACTTACCTGCAGCTGTTATTCCCTCAGATCCAGGTGACCCTGGCTAAATCCTCAGACTTCCAGGTGGAGCCATGTCAGGCTTGCAGGGACAAGGAGTGTCTGTGTGCAGAGGAGTCCAAGACCTTCATGTGGAATGTGACAGCAGTCCAGCTGGGTATGGCAGCAAAAAGGGACTGGTGATGGGGAACCCTTAAACTGAAGTAAAAGAGTGCGGGAGGTCCAGAGAAATTGGCAGAGCTAGGTCTCCTCTCAATCCTGAAGTTTGTCCTTCATGGTGCAAACATGCAATCCATTATGTTTGCTTTCTTTCTCTCTTCTTAGGCAGACCCACCAGAGAGGGCAGGAACTCCTGAATAGGGGACTGAGGGACCAGCTGGGGAGGAAGAGGCTGCATGGATGCGGGTGGGGGAATTTTGTATTGCTGGTCCTGTGCTTCACATGCAGTGAAAGGGTAGGCTGGGATCCAAGGGCTGCTGGACCTTCTATTGTTCCAGCCATATTGCAGTGCAGTGAAGTCACTGCTGGTGGGACATTACAGTTTCCTCATGCTCAGGGTGTCTGAACAAGCTGTCAGCACTGGCTGGCTCACCTTTACTGGCCAAACCATGGAGGCCATGAAGACCAACAACCCAAAGTATCTCTATTGGTTACAGAAAGTTTACTCCATTTGGCCACAGGTATAAGAAAAGGACTCTGTTGAATTTATTTGCTAGGGACTCTGAATATCTCAGTGAGGACAGAGGTACTGGACAGCACGTCACGATGTGGGGGCAGGAAGCCCTTGCCAGCTGCCGTGACGGGGAGGCACACACTGACCAAGCACTTGCTGGTCCAGGTCAGTACGAGAACAGCCTCACTTGTGTCTATGGTATCCCTGCCCAAGGGGGAAGGCAGACTGAGGTGGGCTAAATAGTTATATAACCTCAAATTTTGGCCAGCAATAGTATACCAAAACTGTGGCTTAGTTCACTTTATTTCTCCCAGGACCAAGCCAAGCCTATTCTTGCAGTACTCTTTCTTGAGCTGCTTTTCTATGTCTGTGTTTCTCCCTGTACCTTCCCTGCTTTTCATGGTGTACCTGGGCTTTTGTATGTGCTCACTGGTCAGAAAACCTTGTCCCTCAGGCTTACTCTTGATCCTTTGAGCAGTGAAGCAGGCAGACCTGCCAAAAATGAGGAGGGTGGAGTTCCCTGACCTCTGAATTTAGACTTGAACTTGCTCTGAAATGTTGCTGTCATTTGGGAATTTTATGTGTGTTTTTGCTTCTCCTGTTGCATGTGCATGTTTCTGCCCTGGCAGCCAGAGGGTGTGTTAGTGGAGAAGTCCTACAACTCCCTTCTGTGCCCAAGAGGAGGTATGTGCCTGAGGCGAGGTATGTGCACAGCCTGAATGGGTTCTGCAGCCTGAAATAGCTGAAAGTATACTAAACTGTGGGAGGTCTCATGAAAGAATGTTTTGAAATTATTTTTCACATAAGAAATTTCGCTTCCTATCAGGCACAAACAAATAAGAAATATTACTCCCACATGTGCTGTCCTACTGAATTTGCTGCTGAGTATGAGTGGTAAAATCCTGCTCTGTAGTCTCCTTCCCACACTGCAACCCTTGGGTGTTCCTGGGGCTTGATAGTCCCCAGTGAGAGATGCTCCAGCTCTCCCACCCTGTCCCTGCAGTGTTACAAGTCTCCCCAGGCTGTCCTTTAGTTGAGTCTTGCCCAGCTGTGATTCTTGTGAGCCTTCTGCAGAGGAGTGAACTGAGCTGAAGTGAAGCTTGGTGGGCCCACATCCCCACCAGCAGCTCTCATGCATGTGGCCTAACCTGAAAAGTGTCCAGGCAATGCACCTTGGTGCAATGACCAGGACAGTCAGCGTGAGCAGGATGTAGGCAGTGTCCCACTTACCTGGGCCAGTCTTGTCTCTCCAGTTAGAGGCTTTTGGCTTGGTTTTTCATGCTACACCTTTTATCCCACTGTCACCAGGAAACATGGCTGAAGAACCCGTGTCCCTTCACCTCCCTGACAATGTAGCAAAGGGAACTGCCAGGGCTTCCATTTCTGTCACAGGTAAGTGACTTCTGCTGTGGGCTCACAGACTGCTGGTACCAAAGGGCAAGGCTTAACTTGGTGTCAGAGGATCCACTGAACAGGAAACTGCCCAAATGAGAGGATGCTGTGTTTCTATTCCCTGCAAACACCAGGCTTTCAGATTTTTGGCTGTCATGGGAAGAGTATACTGCACAGGAGAATAATCCTTCTTTTTCTAGCTAGGACCTTGAAGCCAACACTCTAGGACCTTGGCTATTTCTGTGTAGATACAAAGAGTAAAGCTCAAAACCATGCTACAGCAGAAGCTCCTGGAGAAAGGAAATCTTTTTCAGCATTATAAAGTTGCAAAAGAACACTTTGGAAAGGGTACTGGGACTGGCCATACCTACCATTAAATACATCTATTTGCATTGCAGGCCAGAACTGGTATGAAGCCAGGCCTGGCATAAGTAGCCATGAATGTTGTGCTACAGAACCCCAACAGAGGAAAGAGCACAAGGCTTTTCTGACTGGCTGTAGGATATATGGACACCTTCACACCATCTGACTAGCACCCCTGCTGGCTTCCTCACATTTTGATGGTTGACATTTGTGACATATGGCCAGGTAGAACAGGCCTGGCTAAAGACCAGAAACATTTCAAATTTTCCCTGAGTGCTGTTATATTTGCTTGTCTATATGACACAGACTGAGCAGGAGCAGCTCTGCTCATAGCCTTTTACAAACAGTATTTGTTATAGCTGGAGCTCTTCAGAATGCAAAAGCTGATAAGGGGAAGTTCTCCAGGGACTCCATAGTGTACTCATGATGCCAAGCTGGAAAGAGGCAAAACAGTCACCACTCTCCATCTTGCACTCAGTTGTTTACTCCTCTTTCCTCCTTTCTCCAGTGCTTTCCTCCTGCTGAAGACAAAGTACTATTATCCCCTGCTCGGCTGAAAAGACACCTCAAAAATACTTACACTTTCTTTGTTTCTTACACCCTTGCATAGGTGACCTCATGGGGCTGGCACTGCAGAACCTGGACCACCTGGTGCAGCTGCCCCATGGTTGTGGGGAGCAGAACATGGTGCTGTTTGCCCCCATTGTCTATGTGCTGCAGTACCTGGAGAAGACGAGGCAGCTGAGCCCTGAGATCAAGGACAGGGCAACAGGATTCCTGCGCAATGGTGAGTGCAACAGGCCCACCTTGCCCCTCTGCCTTCTCCTGTGCCCAACACACCAGCAACTCCTGCCCTTGCAGCCACTCTGTCAGCACTGTCCCTTCTGTGTTGCTGTGCCATGTTAATCACTGTTCCCCTCTCCCCAGGGTATCAGACACAACTTCTTTACAGGCACAGAGATGGCTCCTATAGTTTCTTTGGGCAGAAGGATGGAGAAGGAAACACTTGGTAAGCACTGCAAACATCCCTCACTTCTGATTTTTCCTGTCTGGGTCAGAGCACCTAATGGATCTGAGAAAGCTGACAAGATGTTCCTTCTTTGGGATGGAGGCAGAAGGAACTCTCAGACATGGAGAGTCTGAGGCACTTGAAAAAGCAGTCAGGTAGGGCAGCAGAGTTTCTGGGAAAGTGGAACAGCAAAGATGTTGTCCCAGGGAACAAAAATTCTTTTTTTTGTCTCTATGCCCCTGCTGTTGGCCAGCAGACAAGACCAGTTCATGCTACTGGTGACCTGGCAGCCAAGAGGGGTACACATGTCTGGAAAAAAGTCAGCTGAGAGCAATAAAAAATCCTCTCCTCAGTGAATCCTCTCCCCTCTCCTCCCTGAGTGGAGGGGAGCTGCCTTGGCACAGTTTACACCTATGGTGCTTGGCTGAGATGAATGGAGAAAGGAAGGGAGGAAGAAAATGAGGAATTCCAGATTGTCTCTAGTAGTTGGGGAAGATGAAGTGGAGCAGGCAAACGTAGGAGTAGGAGGGTTTTCACCTGTGAAATGATGGGTAAAGCACTAAGTAGTACATAAGTAGTATATCTGTGGAGACAGAGGCAGGGAGAGGAGCCACTGGGGTGAGTCCTGTGGACTATTTCCACTTTTAGATTGACTTTCTTTATGAAAATTACTCTTTTTTTTTGCACCCCCACTATGTCACTAGTTCAGGGACAAGTACCAGAAGACTCTGACTGTCTCTTTGCCTTTTGTTTTGTTTTGTTTTGTTTGCCTCTTTTTCTCACAACTCATCCTCTTCCTAGGTTGACAGCTTTTGTACTCAAGAATTTTGGCCAAGCCAGAAAATACATCTATGTAGATGACAAGAACATCCAGGATGCCCTACGCTGGCTAGAGCAAAACCAGCTCCCCAGTGGCTGCTTTGCCAACAAAGGGAACTTTTTTCACTCCTCTCTAAAGGTAATGGTGGGCCAGGGCAGGAAGACTGCTGGGGAATGACTTGACAGATTTGTCACAGTAGAAGATTGTGGGATCCCAAAGGATCCTGGAAAGTCATTCTGCAACCCGTGCAAGCCCTAAAGAGAGGGAAAACATGAGAGGAATGCTTTTCCTTCTGAGGAGTGGGGCCTCCTAACAACCTGTAAGAGTGAACAATGTGTTCCCTTCACAGGGCAGCACGGATGATGAAATCTCTCTGGGGGCCTATGTCGCTGCAGCCCTGCTGGAGATGGGTCTGCCACTGCAGGTGAGCATGCTCTGCTCCCTCCTGCTCCCTCCTGCTCTCCTGGGCACCACCACGGGGACACACCAGCTTGTGATTCTGGTGTTCTCCAGGCCATGAACTGGGAGGGAACTTCTGGGAATGAGCCAATGTTTGGTCAAATGATGAAGTCATTCCTCAAAAGAGCCGGTGTTGTGAAACCCTCCTGATGCAGTGGTGCTTGGTGGCAATGGCTCCCAGTGCACACAGGGGCTGCACTGCCTGTTTTCTGAAGACAGTCTGTAATTTAATGGGTTTCTCTGGAGCTATGTTGGGAAGACAGAGTGTGGCTCCCTGGAATGAGTTCCCCAGTCCCCTATTTCATCCCTGTCAGAGTTTGGCACATGTCTCCTCCCAACACAGGGCAAGCTGATGCAGACTACTCTCCGCTGCCTGCAGAAGGTGGTTCACAACATCACCAACATCTACACAGAAGCCTTGCTGGCCTATGCCTTTGCCCTGGCTGGGGACTATGAGACAACCCAGGAGCTGCTGTACAAACTGGAGGAACAGGCCATCAAATCAGGTGCTGCCTGCTGGCATTCTGGACTAATGTATGCCCACCTACAGCAGTCAAAAATGATATATGTATTTATAGATATTTCTTGTATTTGTGCAGTAACTGCATTGTGTGAGTGAAAATACAGTAAGGTATTTCACAAGCCGTGAGGGTGACTTAGAAATAGTTTCCCCAGACTGGAGGATTTCAAGATCCCCTTTGAGGTTGGAGGTAGGAGTCTGTGAGCTTAAACAAGATGATGCCTTGGAGAATAAATTCAAGAAAGCAATCCTGGCCTGAGTACAGGGAATGTACTGAAGGAGCCCTGAAAGCACTGTGGGGTTTGTTTCCTCTGAAATCCAAATTATGTACTCCCTAAATAGCCTTCATAATCCTTCTCCTTCTGCAGGAGGACGAATCCACTGGAGCCCCAAGCCAAGCTCTCCAGCTTCCACAGACTTCTGGCCTGGTACCCAGTCAGTGGACATAGAGCTGACGGCCTACGTGCTCCTGGCGTACCTCTCCAAGCCACGGGTGCACGCCGGTGACATGACAACTGCAGCCGGCATTGCGGCGTGGCTGACGAAGCAGCAAAATGCCTACGGGGGTTTTGCCTCCACCCAGGTAACCAGCAGCTCCCCGTGGATCCTTTTGTACCCCAGTTTGGCAGCACAAGACCTCTTGGTCTTCCTGTTGCAAGCCAGTTCCCTTGCAGCTGATGCTTTCAGAGGAGTTGCTGTCTCTTGAGTGAGTCTCTCCCTGTCTAGGACACAGTGGTTGCCCTGCAAGCCTTAGCACAATACGCGGCACGGACGTTCAGCACGGCAGGCCCGGCGGTGGTGAGGGTGCGGTCCCAGAGGGCCCTTGGGAGGGCATTCCAGGTCAGCCGCCAGACACGGCTGCTGGTGCAGCAGGCAGCGCTGCTGGAGATCCCGGGGCAGTTCCTGGTGCAGGCCCACGGCAGCAGCTGCGTCTTCGCTCAGGTGAGGTGGTGGGATGAGTGCGGAGAGAGGAGGATTCTGCCTCTTTTCTCGTGCATGAGATCATGCCTGGCCTGTCTTGCCTGCTCCTGGCCCTTATCCTGCAGGCAGTGCTGAGGTACCACGAGCCTTCCCCATGGACCCCTGCGATCTTCACACTGCGTGTCAGCACGGAGCTGACCAACTGCAGCCAGGCGAACCCACGTGTCCTCGTCATCCGTGTCCTCGCCAGGTGACCCCAAGGGCTGTGTCCTCCTCCAGCAAGATGGAGTGAGCTTGGGGACAGCAGCCAGGGAAGTCCCAGGGCTCTGATGGAGAGGTCCGGCCCTTGGGGTGAACAGGACAGAGGGTGAATTGGGCAGGTAGAAGGCTTGGAGGGGGAAAGTGCTAGCCAACTCCTGTGTGAGGGAGCAGTGACTGCCGTGCCCCCATCCCAGATGGGATACCCGGCTCAGGGTGTGGTGGTGGAGGGAAGAGGGGCTGGGAGGGCACTATCCTCACAGAGTCAGACCCTCTGTCTGTTTTTCTTCTCCAGCTACATTGGGAGCAGGGTCACATCCAACATGGTAATCATAGAGGTCTCCCTGCTATCTGGATTCATCATGACTTCCAGATCCAGAATGTTGGTAAGAACTTTGGAATAAGAAAACCCAGCTGTGGTAAATGGTTCCTTCTTGCTTACTCCTGTTGAGAATTGTTAATTTCAGGCCAGGCGGTAGCTAAATTTGCAGGGGACCTTTGCTGTTGCAATTGCATCAAAACTTCTTGTTTTCCTACAGCCCCCACAAGGGAGATCAGAGGTGGGTCACCTTCTCCCACTGACAGTATTTGGACTTGGACCAGGAACAAAATGTAGTGCTGGGTGTGCTGACACCAGGATTTGTTTGTCAGAAATCTAAGAGATGATTTCTCAGAGAAACTCTAGCTCTAGCTAAAAAAAAATTCTTTTGTTTTCCAGTTAAATTGTAAATTAAATCACAGCCCTCATGCAGTTCTTTAAAAGCAGTTGAACACTCAGTGAGATTAAATAATAATCTCTACTGGTGCCTGTACCCATTTGCTGACCAACATATCAGTCAGATGCACTCTCCACACAGCCTTTGGTCCCCAGAGGGGGAGATTTCTCTGCCCTGGGCAGGATCAGTGTGGTTCATACACGAGATGCTCACAAGGGATGTCGAAGAGGGACTAGCAAAGATATAACCTAACCACTAAGGCCCTTAGGCATGAGAAAGGCACAGTTCCACACAGAGTCCAGCTCAGTACCTTCCCTTCACTAAAACACTGGGTCCCTCAGGTCAGGAATCCCCAAGGAAAATGCTCACAAATTTCATTCTATTATTGTTTCCTATCCTAGCTCGAGAACAGAACCATTGTTAAGAAAATAGAAGTGAAAGCTAATGTCGTCTACATTTATCTGGAGAAGGTAAGTGAGAATAAAAGCATTTGGTGTGGCACAGTGGGAGCAAAAGAGGACAAGGAGCTGTGTGAGAAGCCTGAGGCTGGTCTCAGTAAGAAAAGAGCGCTGGTAGAATTGGGGCCAGAGGAAGTTTGCCCACTTTCATTGTCATCGGGTTAGAATAGTGCTATTCCTCACACAATACTCCATTTTAAAGCCCAGAATCTCTAATGGATTAAAGAAATGTAGTGCAAGAAAACATTCAAATCAGGGAAGATGAAGATGCTGTGATTTCTTTCTCCCCTTCCTTGCTAATTTCCTTCCATCTCCACTAGCTCAATGATGAATCTCAGACTTTCATTCTGCAACTGGAACAAGTAAATCAGGTGAAGAACCTGAAACCAGCCAGCATCAAAATCTATGATTACTACCAGCCAGGTGCGTTGCAGATTTCCTACTCTTCTGGGGTGGGAAGCTGGGTTCCTGATTCTGTGGCTGGGGAAAGACATGCAGTCTTCTCTGTGTGCATCTATGTGTAATCATCTTCCTCATTTTCTTTTGCAGAGGAGCGAGCCTTGGCTGAATACAGTGCTGTCTGTAGTTGAGGTAAGCAGCAAGTTCCTGTGGGACACCAATAGCGGCATCAGGAAATGGTGGGTCTTGGGTGGGAAACACGGAATATAAGCAAAGACAGGAAGGGAAATGGTAAACAGTGGGGATCATGTACCCGGCTAGAAAGAGGAAGTATCTGTTTCTAGGTCTATGGATCAGGGGTTTTTTTATGCTCTATCTCCTGTGCACTTCTGCACCTGGAAGGGCAGAGTTTTGTACATGAGCAGAGGTAGAGAACTTATTTTTCCCAGCTGCTCTTAAATGCAATTTTCCTGGTTTGGGAGAAAAACACTAAACCTGAATAATCATTCAATCACACAGTTCTAGTCTTCTACTTTTAATAAGACACCACACACAGTCTGAGCTGTCCAGAAACTAACTGCTCAGCAGGAAATTCCAAGCATTTTCTCTTTTCTTCATATCTCCATGTGGTGACAGTTGGCAGGGGTGACAAAGGACTGATGGACAGAGACTGGAGAGGAGGTATCTATCCCTGTTCCTGTGAAGACAATAAGGGACAAAAAAAAATAAAAACTCTTCCTGAAGTATTAAAACTAACCACTGGGAACCTTTTTTGCGCCTTGTGACCAAATGGTACTGTCAGGCCAAGAAATACAGAGCTCTCGTCACCCAGAGGGTTGTTGGGCACTGGAACGGGTTTCCCTGGGAAGTGGTCACAGCACCAAAACTGAAGGAGTTCAAGAAGCAACAATTTGAACGACACTCTCAGGCGCATGGTGTGACTCTTGGGGCTGTCCTGTGCAGGGCCAGGAGCTGGACTCCATGATCCTTGTGGGTCCCTTCCAACTCAGAATATTTTATGACCTAAGATTCTCTCATTTTTTTTTATACAAAGCTCATGTCAGAACCTCCTTTAAGGGTGTGGAGCTTGTGGCAAACATCCCAGGACAGGGCCATGGGCCTCCCTACAGGTGATTCATGGAGCAGGTGGTTTTCCTAGTCTTGTGGGCTTTGAGCAGGAAAGCACACAGGTGCAAGGAAAGTTTGCAGCAGGGGCAGGCACTGGTCAAGCTTAAGCTTTGTTTTTGCTCAGCCTGGAAAGAAGCCAGGCTGAGATGGAGAAAGGCTTGGCACTGAAATGGAACCAGGCCCTGCAGTAAAGGTGAGCATGGCATGTTGTGTGCACAGGGCTGGAGGGATGCGAAACTACAGGGAAAGTGCCAGGAAAGGGAACTGTGGTGACTTGAATAAAGTGTATTTGATGCAAAGGGCCAGGACTGGTGATGGTACTTGGTACATGCAGTCCTTGTTTTCTGGAACATACCTCCAGCTTTGTCATGATCTTGTCACATCGAATCTTCTACTTCAGTTCTCTTTCCCTCAGTTTAACCACTGGGATACAGGAACTCACCCTTACTTGGCATTACAAATTGCTTTCTACCCTGGACCTGCAGTCTGGAAAGTTTCTTGACCAAGGGCCTTTGCTTGCATCTCCCTCCCTTTCCATATTCTTCAGGACCATGCCTGTGATAACAAAAGAGGTGCTGGGCCCTCACCTCACTCACACGGGACACTGTAGCTCATCACTGCAGTTTCTTCTGGAAGACAACAAAGAAAGTGCTGGTGAGACACATTGACAAAAACCCACGAAAGCAATCCAGCATTGTGCTACTGCTCCTAGGAGAGGTGTTCTCAGTTTACAGGCTACAACTCCCCTCAACTTGACACATGAAACCACTGGTGTGTGCTCATGACTCTGCAGCTGGTCAGGATTCACCCAAGGTATGAGGCTGCAAGTCCCAAAGAGCTCCATCACAGTTATGAATTCCTTGCTTTCTGAAGGAATAACAATCCCAGGCACATTTTTAGCTTTTCTTCCCCCTAGGAACCCTGCAGAACAGAGGACAAGTTGGTCTTGGTGTTATTCTTCTAAGGGGGCCCTTACTCTTCTGAGTCATCCCCTCGCTATGGTCCCTCTACTTTTGCTGTCTCCCACAAAACAAGTGTTCAAAAGCACAGCTCCTTGCTCCACCCTTGTTGGGAGAGCCAGACCCTCAGTGGTTCTATACGCCAGCTTCAGACCTGCAAGTTCTGGAGCCAGAGAGAGGAAGACCTACCATTTTAAAAACCAACAGGTCAAGTTCACACCTAGAGAGCTTCTAACCTCAGATAACCATGTCAGAGATAGTACCATCATAGACTCAACAAAATTCAGAAATTCTCTTTCCAGAAGTACATTTGGATGGTTTTTGCAGTACAGCATCTGAACTCACCTGGCATATAGTAATCATAGATCTTGATATTAGCCGGTTTATGATCCTTCACTTGCATGTGCTGCTCCACCAGGAAAGTGTAAGTTTGAGGCTGTCTAGTCAGCTGAGACCAAGAAATGCAAGGATTAAAACCAGAAAAGGACAGAAGTCCTGTAAGACAACCCTTTTCAATTGCTTGCACTCAGGCATTGTGGAGACCTCACCACTTTAACAGATCTTTTCTGCTTTCTAGTCCATCTTAGAAATATCTTTTACTTCCCATTCTGTGACCATCTCCCCTTCTTGGTCACCAAATTTAACTCAGCTCATGAGGAACATCGAAAACCTACAGACTCAGTGTGCACTACCTAAATGGAAGACTGGTGTTCCCCACCAATCCCACCTTCCCATCCAGCTCTACTCTGAGCTCCTTCATGCACCTTGCCTCACTAGCTGCTTTCTTATTCACAGTGACATCAGCTCTTATTCTCCAGTCTTACACAACCCTCATCATTAGGCAGACAAATACAAGCTGCGGATGAACATCTGCTGTAGGGTAGTAGTTACATGACCTGCTCTTGATTGGGATGCACCTTGTGTTACTTGGCAGCTTGAGCTGAGATATTTCCCTGTATTGCCTTTCTGCTCTGTGCTGTAGATGTAATGAAAGCAGCAGCTCTGCAAGCATAATGAATCCACATGACACTAACCCACTTCCTATGGGGCCAGCTTAGCTCAGCCTACTGACAGAAACTGAGGATGAAGAATCACAGAAATGCTCCTTAGAAATTCTGGAGTTTTAAATACATGCCAGGTCTCATTTCTGGTACTGTTTAGGTATTCATGGAGCTAGAAAAAGGCTGGAGTGGTTGTTAATCTGTTGATTCATGAGGCTGTGGAGCGAGCACTTCTGTTCACACAACCATCTGGTTTAGTTTCAAATGATCTTGGCAAAACCCATGAACAATCTTGCATGTTCTCTAGTGCTTTTTGGTTGCTTAACAGCTTTCTAAGATTTCAGGCTTGCTTGGATTTACTAGATGGATCTTATTACTACTCCACAGTCCTAATCAGACACCGTATATATGGACTTTCAATAGTCTCTGAACAGTGCCAACAGGTGTAGGCTTAACATGAGAGTTTGCCTTGTTTCACTCAAGTTAAGTAGCCCTGTAAGTGGCTCTACAGATGAACAACTGCCGACTGACCCTTCACCAGATCAGCAAATGTGTCTGGTATGCAGGAACAACAGCTCTGGATAGTTAAAACAGTAATGAAACCAGTAAACAAGCATGAAAGCTGTTGGCCCACAGCCCCTTTAATCATGATGTTAGCCCAAATTACACTCACTTCCTCCAGGTAGAGAACGACTTTGTCAGCATTGCTTTCAACTTTCTTCACTAAAGGCATTTTCTTTAGCTGAAAATAGGGGGAAAATATCAGAAAGGCTTTAATAAAAAGCAGAAATATTCAGGGGTGTTTGTGAGAGTATGGGCAAAATATTTATGTGGACAGGGAAGCTGTTGATGTAGGGAAAGGCAAGGTGCAGCTTGGAGGAGACTTTGAGTACAAGGATTTCTTAGGAAGAAAATAACCCTGTTTCTCTGCCCACAGGAATGATCACATTTCAGCATACAGTCCTGAATGATGAACATCCATCACTGCTCCCATCCCAGCTTGACACAAATTCACAGTCTCACCTCTTCCAGTGAACCTGCCACGGGGCTGTATCCAGACAGCAGCTCCACTTGGATCAGGACCATGTTGGTGGACACACGGTTCCCTGTGTAGCTGCAGCAGGAACCCAGGGGACAGCACTAATGTTACTTTCTGAGCCATGATCTCCAGATACTCCAGCCTAGCATTGGTACTCAGGTGGAGGAATGTGCCTTTCTTTCCAGTGTTTCTCCTGTAATCATACCTGTTTCTGTACTGTAATAAATCTCTGTGCTTCCCTTGATCTCGCTTTTAACTGTGCCAAGGAGAAATAAGTTCCTTGGAAGTCTTCTGGTGTTACCTTCTTTAGGCATGGAAGGGAACATCACATCCTATGCCTGTTCTCTTGGCAGTTCTGCCCCAAGCCAGGCAGGAGTACAGCAAAGGAGAGGGGTGTGACACTCAGCCGGGAGCAGTGGAGGGAGCACTTAGGAGTATGTGCCAGTCCCACAGGACCTTCACATCATTAGCATTTTGAGACCTAATCCTGGAAGGGGGTGAGACCCACAGACCTTGGGTGAATTTGTGGTGAGGGGCATGGGACAAGGCAGGACTACAGCCTGAGCCACCCCTCTGGGGCCTTGTGCCTCTCACCCAGCTGGGGAGAGCACAGTGGGGTCACCTCAGCACTTGGACCCCACGAGTGAAGGGGAACCCTGCCACCAAGAGACTGGTGTGGTGCCAGTAGCCTCTCAGCACAGGGGAGGGAAGGAGCAGTGGAGTGTCTCCTACCGAGCACGAATGGTGACGGGGAACCGGGTGGCGCCGGGCACAGTGCACTCTGTCTGCACAGACATAGCAAAGGTGGCCTCGCTCCTCAGGGGAGGGATGTGGTACCTCAGGATGGCCTGCCACAACAGAAAGAAGCTGGATGGCAGAGAAATAGCAAGGATGTTGTTTTTTTTTTGTTGTTTTTTTTTGGGGGGGGGGGTTGTTTTGGTTTATTTTTGTTTTGTTTGTTTGTTTTTTTTTCTGGAGAGTATTCTTGTCTAGACTCAGCTACTGTTAGCTGTCTTGTATTGGTGTAAGAGAAAACTGTGGCAGAAGCAGAGGTTCTGCTAGTAGTGCACTGCTCCTGGTGGATTTCTTGGAGGAGAGGAGCTGCTCTGGGTGGATGGAGATGATCCAGATTTCATTTGGGGAGTAGATGTTACCTTCCTGTTGGATCACAGTTACCCCCACCAGCCCTGAAGGCCAGATTCTTGCAAGTTACTATAGCAGTTTGTTTTCACTGTTGGCTAAGTAGCAAGGTAAGATGTTCTCTGGCTTTCAAGGCTTTTCACCAGACAGACTTTTTCTTCCTGGCTGGACTTACCTGCAGGAAAAGACATCCGTGGCCCTGCACACGCAGGGTATAATCTTGGGGAATGGCTGGCAGCTCCACTGTCTGTAGCAGGAGGCGATTGCTTTTGTCTACTTGGAAGTTTTGGCTGAACCCCTTGGAGGTGAGAGAAACCTGAAGATCAGGGCTATCCTTGCTGAAGATGTTGGTTGCATACAGGGCCAGGGCTTCCAGAGCAGCAACTGTGTCCTGAGGAAAAACATCAGGAAAAATAAAATTCCTGCTTCCTATGCATACCCAGTCCTTAGCCTTTCCCTCCCTCATACTGCAGCTATAGCACAATAAGGGTTGAGCTTTTCCCTCTGGCTTTTAGCATGGCATTATCCATAACTCCCAGGACATGTAAATCCATACGTCCTTTTTAATTTATTCACTTTCTTTTTTTACTATGGGCTGTTAGAACCCATTGCTCTCAAAAAACCACTATCAAATCTGATGATGATGATGGCTCAAGGGGATTACCTGGGTTGAAGCAAAGCCTCCATATGGGTTTTGCTGCCTGGTGAGCCAAGACACAATCTGGGATGCCTTTTTGATTTCATCTGATGACAAACTTGACTTTGTAAGGTGAGCCATGAGGATACTAGATGTCAATTCCACATCAACAGATGGAGCCCGATACCAAGATAGGGAACTTTCTTCCTGTTTGGACTGTTGACTCCAGAATATTTGGTTGTCTAGAGGTGGAGTGGGAATATTTATGGAGTGTGTGGCTATATCTAGTGACTCTGGAGTTCTACTTAGCCCCTGTATATAGGTATTAAACAAACATGTACATTGGACATAATACATTAGGATAAGATTTACATGCGTCCCTATTTGCTCCCCACACCCTGCTTCTCCCAGCAAAACCTTAGGCCTGCAGGCTGGGGAGGAGCTCCACAATATCCGTGAAGCTCCCCTGGTTTGGGTAACTGGAAGCCCAGGACTCTGAGATCATCCACAGAGACAATCTGCCTCACAGTGTGGATATAACCTGCAACAGCTTGGCAAACTGAGGCTTGGATAGCCAAGCCTTAGACTCCTCACAAAGCTTTGGCAGTATCCATCCACACCCCCCTCCTCTTCTATCCTGCCATCCATTCCCATTGTTGTTCAACCAGGGATTTCCACACAGTTCTGCCAGTGGTCCTCCCTCCTGCCCCAGAGTCTTTGGTACCTGATATTATGGCAGCCTTATCCAATCTTTTGAGGATTTTCTGCCTGAGGGCCTTGTCACCTGCCACTGCAAAGGCGTTTGCAGCCAGTGCCAGGCTGTAGAGGTTGGGACTGCCAGTGTCCGCATTGACCAGGTCCCTTATACATTTCAGAGCTCTCTCCACAACTGGGTCCTAGGATACAATTGAAAGCACTCTCGTTACAGGCAGGGTGTCTGGGAAGGGAATGCAGATTTCATGTGTGCAGACGAGGGTGGAGACCAAAGGCAGAGCCTAGGCGCTGTCAGCGAGAGGCTGCTCACACAGCCCGCTCCTGCTGCCGGTACTCACGGAATGAGGCATCCCTGAGCGTATGAGAGCTACCACGATCACAGAGCTCAGCCCCAGGCCTTCCTCCACTGCACCCTGCAGACACCATGAAACACAGAAGAGGGATGCTATGAGAGGGAAGACGGGAAAGTTTTCCAGTGCCTTCTGGTCCTCTAGCAAATGCCAGCACAGGCAACAGCGCTGGTCCTATTCCTTCTCCTAAGGAAGTGACAGGACTGGTATCCACTTTTAAAGGTCCTGCTTACCAGAGCACTTCTCTCTGCCAGGGTTCCCCAGTCTCTTCTGGGTAGCTGATTCCCTCCCTCTGCTGAGCACATTCCCCTTTCCCCTCCCAAATGTAAGATTTCCAGTAGCAGATTTCAATGCCAGGGGAAAGTGATGTTCCCACAACCCCGCTGCAAGGGTGGCGTGTGTTAGCTTTTGAGATGGAGGTAGGGCAGGGCACTGTTTCAGTTCCCAAGTGCATCATCAGATGCAAACCTTTATCATCCATAACTCTGAAAAAATGCCGCCATTACTAGGCAACCCTGAGTGTCACCCAAGTGTGACCCTGGGCATATCAGAGCCTTCCTCCTGCAACAGAGTTCCTTTGTTCTTGGCACCCAAACTGGACCAGAAAGTGAAGGAGCTATGAGGTACCTAATGAACCATCAGGTCATGCCATACCATCAGACCATTGTTGAAGAGCTTTCCCACACTCTTGAAGCAGCCAGATGGAGTCTGACTTTTAATCAGGGCACTGGCAGCATCCTTTATATTTTGTTCGTCTATGTGGATGAAGTCCTGGGCTTGGCTGAAGGTCTTCAGGACAAGAGCAGTAAGCCTGGAACCAAGGAAGGAAGAAGGAAATAGAACTGCACTGTCACTGGATGCATGTCTCCAAGAGGAGACAGGAGTCTCTGTGTCTCTGTTTCTACATTCTCCCTGTAGAAATACCAGCAGGCCACAGCCCCTGTGCAGATGGAGAATGGGAAGCAATGCACATGAGCTCAAGAAGCTTGAGTTCAGAGCCATCTGCAGCTAGAGAGAAAGAATTCAATTATTCAGACCTTCAGAGCTCTGCTAATTCCAACAGGGTGCTTTGTTGCCCTGGGGGGCTGACATTTAGTGAGGTCACTCAGACCCATTCCCAATCCTGTTTGGGCACCAAGCATTCTGAAAACCTGTAAAGAAGGTGCCTTTGCTGCCAAGTTTTCAGAATCAGTCTCGTTTGGGGTGCCCAAGAAGAAACAATCCAACAGGGGTACTTCAAGTTAGTTAATTGTCACATTTGACAGAGGTGTTCCATAGGCTAAGAGGAAGATTTTGTATATTTACCAAAACAGATAAAAAGGGAAAGTGATGGCATACTGGGGAGTGTGAAATCCGGCATGACATAAATGTTATGGAGTAAGAGATGGATATTGCTCTGGTTTCAGCTAGAGTGGAGTTAATTTCTTCTCTGTGGCTATTACAGTGCCATGTTTTGAATTTGGCAAGATAATGGTGTTGAGTGAACAGCTGTGTGGTGCTTAATTTCCATCTGGGCTTAAGCCATGACACCTTCCAAAAGGTCTCAGGAGCAACTTCTGTTCAAAACCCCACATCTTCAGACTGCCTTTGTTTCCCCAGACCAAAATCCAAGCCAGCACAAGCCTGACCAGGTCAAACTGTTATTCCTCAGTTATGTCTGGATATCGTTGCTTACCAAGTGTTTCCTGGCTCACTTCCTTCCCCAAAGGCACTGTATGAGCCGTCTGTGTGCTTGTACAGGAGCTGCTGCTGATATCCTGCAGGAAGAGGCTGGGGGTAGTGAAGATGCTGTGTGCCTGTCCTGTTCTCCAGGTGCCAACCTGCCCCACCAATCCTGCTGATCATTACAGAGAGCATTATCTCTGAGGAATCTAGCAGAGGGTGCCGTGTACTGCTTGTTCTGCTGCCATGCACTAGCCTGATTTACACTGCTGCAATTACCATGATGTCAGGCAAGTGATGCTGCACAAATCCTGCTCAGCACCAGGCCTCTGCTGAGGCTCCTTCCACACAAGTACTGTTGTGGAGATCACCAGTTCAACAAGGAGAAATCCACTCACCACTTTCCAGATAGCCAATTGCCTTCCGTTTGATTTCTGGAGTCAGCTGTCCTGTTTCTTCAAGGTATCGTGTGATAAAGACATTTGGGGCAAAATGAACCATGTTCTGCTCACCACAGCCACTGGACATCTGGAGAAGCTCATCTATGTTGTCCAGTGCTGTTCCCATAATGTCACCTGTAGGACAGAACCACAGCTTTGGGGGCCATACATATTCTTGGATGCAAAACAATTCTGATCTCACAGATTCTCCAGGTAACCTGCTAAGACTGATCTCAGTTCACCTCTGCTCACGTGATGCCCACAGACTGTAGGAACAGTGATATGGTACTTGGCTGTCTTTCCCCTGGCTTGGTGAGATTATATATCCATCCAGTGCCACTTGTATAGGAGAGATAGGATACTGCTCTGGAAGACAGTACCACACCTTGCTGTACATATTCCCTTTCATTACTTTGTTTGCTAAAGAAGACACAGTGGCACCAGAAGAGATGTATCCTGCAGGGGAAAATATTACTTCCCAAGACTTTTCTAAAAACTCACCTAAGAAAGAGATGTGGGCTCTCTCTGACCCAAGGACAATGTTTTCTGGTACAGTGAAAGAGATTGTCTCTGAAGCAGAAGTTCCTGCAAATGGCAAAAACATCAGAACAACAGGCATGAGGAAGATGGCAGAGTCACAGGTGTCTCCCAGGAGATGGTGTAAACAGGTCTGGGATCACTTCATCAGTTGGTGAAATCAGCATCAAAAGAGAGGATGACACAGAGATCCAGACACCCATTGGTGAGGGTCTGTGATGTGGCTAGACTGTTGCCTGATGTTGCCAGAAGCTTTCGGTACTGGGTACAGCTGAATGGCCTTGCCTACCCATAAAAGCTCCAAAATCCCTGACTTTGTGCTCCCTACACACCTCCACAGAGTCCTAGAGTTGTTCAAACACCAAACTCCTTCCATCTGATCTCCTTGTTCTGTGCAGAAGCACAGTCCCAGTAAGACAGTATTTGGGGGTCTCTGCACCTACCTTCAGGGCACAGGATTGAGGTGTGGGTTTTTTCCTCCAGCTGCCCCTCTGCCTGGTAGGGAAAAGGGTGGTCAGCTCAGAAGGGAGAGCAGTAAAATCAGAGAGCAGCTGTGCAGCACCCCACCTTTGTGCAAGCACCTTTTCCCTTGTGGGCTCTGGCCAAGGGCTTCACACAGACAGCAGAGATATCCATGCCAACAGTGAAGCTGTACTGGGAAGCAGGTTTCTAAGCCGCTGCATGGCCTTTGACCCCAATGCCCTGCCAGTAAGCAGTTCTGACATTTCTGTCCCATCCAGTGGAGGTGCTCCAATCCAATCTACCCTTAGAATTGCACCTTCACCAGTCTCCCTGAGAAATGTGCCCACCTCCCCAGCTGATCCTTTTCTTCCCAGAGCCACCCACCAGGCTGTCTTGAGCCCAACCCAGCTGCAGCCTCGCCAGAACCCTGCAGTGCAGCCTGACCTTCACCAGCAGGTGTTTAACCACTGTGTCCTTCCCTCCGGACTCTGGCACAACAGTCGGATGCTCAGTGCAAACATCTTCCCCCTCCATCGCCTCAGCAGTGACAGTGAAATTCACCTTCCCTGAAAAACAAAACATCGAGAGGCTGGTTGGCACATCTATGCCTATGTTTTAGTTCATTCAGCCTTGGCTGCTCACTCATGCTTTGCACAGTAGGCCAGTCTGCCTTCCAGCCCAGCTCTGGCTTCCTCAAGCAGCTCTGCCAGTGCCTCCCACCCCTGCCCCTCCCTTGACCCCTTACCTAACTTTGTAGCCTTCACGTCCCAGGAAAATGTTTTTGCTGAATCAGGGCACAGGCAAAGAGTGAACCTGACATTTTCATGCAGGAATTCAAAATCCCTGGAGTCCATTAGGCTGAGCTGGAGCTAGAGGTGAAACAAAAGGGAGTACAGGTTACAGAATTGCTGCTGCTGTGTTTTTCCATTCAGGTCCTTGATTCAAATAACATTCAATCCGAGAAGCCAGGGGTGAGTATGATAATGGCCTGTTGCAGTATCTGTGGGATACCAGCAGTGTCCCATGGGCATGCAGTCATGTATGGTTTGGCTTCTGGGGAGGGATAAACTGGTCAGTGATGGATCTGTGTGGAATTAAATTGAACAACTTCTTTGGTGTCTTTTGCCCAGTGCCTAAGCAGCCAGCCCCTTTGTTTGGGTCTCTATTAGTAAAGTAGTTTCCACACATTCCTCTGCTCCAAACCAGCCTGGAGGGAGCCACTCACCGCCATGCACTGCTTCAGGTAGCTGAAGAGTTTGACTTTCAGGGGAAATGATTCTCCCCGGAAAACAGAATAGGGCAAAGTGGGTTCCACAAAGAAGGGCTTGAAGCTCCGCAGGCTGGTGGCCTCTGAGATTCCCAACCCATGGCTCTCTGAGGTGCAGAAGGTCATGGCTCTCCAGTCTGTGATACTGTCAGGTACTGTGACAGCTAGCTCAGCAGCCCCTGAATCACTGAGGAGAAAACAGAGTGGAAGAAGTTGTCCCTACCCTGGAAAGATTTCTCTTGGGAAGACAAATGCAGAAATTCAGACTATGAAATGGAAGTGCATGTGAAGGCGTGGGGATTCCTGGCAAGTAAGACAGAGGTACAGGAAGGATAGCAAATAGGTGGGCAAGGAGTGACTTGAGAGGAAAATTCAACCCAAAATTTGCTTCTGAACTGTGCTGCAGCTGAAATTCTTCTTTTGTGCAGGGGCAGAGGTCTCACAGGGGTCCATGTTATACACCCAGAATGTGCCATGGAGTGTAGTGTGACACTTCCTATTGAGAAGGTGTGGAGACAATGGAACATGTCTCTTCTGAGGTGCATACTGACAGGATAAAAAGTAATACACAGCTGGAACACGGGAGATTCTGACCTGACATAAGAAAATACCATGAGGATGGTCAAACACAGAAACAGCTTGAGGAGTCTCTATCCTTGGGGATAGATCTACTTGCACCTACTTGATCTACTTGATCTACTACCAGCTTGATCTACTGGCACCTGCCTTGTGTAGAATGTTGAGCTATGGATCTGTGGAGGCCTCTTACATCCTGCAAGAGTGTGTGATCTTAAATTCCTAGAAGCTTTTGGAAAATCTCAAGCAGAGACAGGAACTGAACCAAAACTCCACTGTCCTTATCCACTTCCTCATACCTCCCTCTTTTACTTTGTGCACAGAAGGCAATAATGCCCTGTCTCTGCTTCTGCCCATTCCCTCTACTGTGTCTGGCAGAAAGTCTGTAGACCTGTGGAGTCACAGCCCAAAGGATTACTCACTTGATGGGAACCAGAGTCCAGATGAATGTCTCTGGGAACCAGGTACGTGCTGGCGCTGACTCGCTGCCCAGCTCGGTGTGCTCTGCCTCAGCAGCTTCAACAGCAGCATCTGGTTCTGGGTACAAGCTCTCCCAGTCTGCCAGCTCGTCAAGAGCTATTGGGAATACAAGCGTTCATTCATTCAAAGGCAGAGCAACTGTGAAACCAGGATAGAGTTCAGCCAGGAAAAGCTCAGTTCTCTATCCCCCCCACTCCCAGTCCAAACCCCCTTGTCCTGTCCAAGATGACCTCAATTATTGTCTTCCACAAGACAACCCAGGAGGCCAGGGGGATTCTAATATATGTGTGCTCCCCCATGAGACATTTTATCTGCTCACAGTTTTGCTCTCATTCCCTGCAGAAAAGCCTAGAAACTGCCCAATGGCAATCTTGGTTCATTCTCTGGTTTCCAGAAAGACTCTTCCTAGTCTTACAAACAGATTTTCTTTCCTGAGACAGATGCCTCATTTCCCTCCTTGACCATATTAACTTCCTGCTCACCAGCTGAAGCTTATAAGCAGGTTTGAACCCTGCAGCCACCCCTCTGCCCCCCCAGTGCACTGGACCCACACTCATGCCAGGGCCTTTCCCTGTGGAGCATGTCTCCTGTGCAACCTCCCACTCATCTCTGTAAGCCATCCCCAGCTCCTAAGTACTTAGCTGCCCATGTGCAGCCTATATGTTACCCGTGATCTCCAAAGAAACAGGAAAAATCAAGATGTACACATGTAGTCGTAGTCAAAAGTGGTCTGGGTGCGGCACTCAATTGGAGACTTGATTTCAAGGCTGGTTAAAAATGTTAGACCTGCATTCTGGAGGAAAGAAGGGTAAGAAAAGAAGGTATATTTCTGTGGAGGGGTTGGTGTGTCCGAGGGTCTGACTCTTCCCTCACCTCCCACCATATCACAGCTACTGTGTGTTATTGCACCTCAGCACACCCTGCAAATTTATATCAGGAGAGAAGGCGGAACTCTTCTGCTCACAGAGCCTGGTCCTCACGCCAAAGGATTGTGGGGTTGACCACTCGCATGTGCATGCCTGTACACAAAGTCATTATCTTGGCACCACAGTCTGCTGCCCACCCTAACCCAGGCTTTTCTTTATTCTTCACTGCCATTCCTTTCTACTATTCTTTCTCTCCTTTTCCTGGGTCCCCCTTTTCTCTCACGTGCTTTGGTTCTCCAACCTCCAGTTTTCTCTGACACAGGCTGACATCCATTCTTCTTCCAATCCCTAGAAAGTCTAAAGGGAAGTTGGGTTCTAGTAATCTGCCTGATCAATGGGATTTTATCATGCTGAGAGCATAGAGTGTCATTGATCTCTTAGTTCAGAAGCTTAGCAAATTCAGATCATGAAGTAACCAGCATTTACAGGAAAGACAAGCTGTGAAGCTACCCCGTGGTGATCTGGGATACAAAAGGGCTCAGCTCTGATATTTCAGGCCTTCTGGAAATTAGATTTACCTTCAGAAATTCATAAACATCTGGCTGGGACACTGCATAAGAGTATCTGTTGTACATGAATGGTGACTTCATTCCTGGTGATAGGGTGGCCTGAGAGGCAGCAGTGATTCCTGTACTCCTCTGGATAGTGCAGTAGTCACTGTAGATATCTGTGAGAGTGCTGAGCTGCTCCTGAGTATAGCTGAACATATTATACACCTGTAGAGAGAGAATGAAAACAGTACAGGTCAGTGTGAATGGTGGGAAGATTTTCATTTCTATCCAGAGACTTCCTGTGACCTCAGAGGCTGAGCTCAGATCCTGCCTGACACAACAACCAAGCCTCAAGGGGTTTTGAATTTTATGGAGAGCCTCCACAAATTCTGGATGTATAGCATCAGAGAAGAACATGAGCCCCACACTCTGGGGTAGGGCTGCATAGCTGTGGCCACTTCTAGCTTAATAATTGTACCTGTGAACTCAATGCAAACAGTAAGGACATCTTCCCTGCATGGGGGAAACATTGGACAGCTTCTTGTGTGGTTGAAGACACATCCTGGATCCACCAAGACAGTGTCAAGAGGCAATTCAAGTGTCCTTAGACCAAGGTCTAGTGGAGAAAAGGGACCTTTCCACTGCCAGTACACCACTTAGAGCCCACTCTGTGAATGGAAGGACTGTCTGGTTCCTGTGAGCTGGAACAAAGACATGGAACCCATCCCATGTTTGGCTTTCTTTTTTAGCACAACTCTTTATTTCAGAGCACTCTCATGAATCAGTTCAGGAGATGGATTTCTCTTGCCTTCTGCTTGCCATTGTGGTAAAGCACCGTAAGTTTGACAAGGATGTGACTTCAGGCTGTAACTGGGGATAACAGTGGGTTATTCTGTTAGAATAACCCACCCTCTGTAGAGACTGGAAATTTTGGCTGGTGTTTGATGTTGGTCTTCATTTTTTCTCATTAAGCCATGACCTGTCCCGATTCAAGTACTTGCTGGTATATCCAACAATATCCACCTTGCCTTATTAACCAGCAACATTCAGCACTGGTGACTCACAGTATCCTTGGATAGCTCAGCCTCTGGCCTCAGGAGAAGGACACTTTTGTCTACTGCGCGGATGCTGCACAGGGAGCCTGGTGCAGCCTGCAAATGGAGACGGATGGTCGAACCTGGGAGAGCCACTGCATCTGAGAAGCCAAGCTTCACCTGAAACAACAGGAGAAAGGGGGACTGCAGACACTGAGAGATGAAGGGAAGGGGAAGCTGTGGTTATTGGATTCTGCTGGATATCTACTGCCAGTTTGCAGATCATTAGCCACTCTCCAGCCTACCTGCCCCTCTGTTTTGTGCACTGCTTACATGGTTCCTGAAGCAGCTGGAGACTTTCAGGAGGAAGGTGTCAGCTGCCACTTGTCCCTCAGGGAAGGCAATGTAAACAAAGAGGGTAGCCATGGATGAAATGAGGTCAATGGGCAGAGTGATGTTGAAAGCCCCACTGTACTGACCTGGAGGAAGAAGGAAAAACTGGAAAAGTATGGCAAGATGAAAGGAAGTCTGCAATTCAAGGATTACAGCAGCAACATGCTCTTCCTCTGTAATACTTCTGTAGAGATTCTTGGATAAAAACTGTTCTGCCTTGCCTCTGGGGAGGCCATGACTAGGGCCGGATGAAGGTTTTTATAGCAGTGACCTTATATCATGACACACTTTGGCAACAGTGAGGACTTGGAAGAGAAATGACTTTCCACTCAAGCCCAGAAAGACTCCATAAGTTACCTTGGAAGTCTCTGATAATTTCCTGCTTGGCAGATAAACTCTGACAGTTTCATCATTTGATCAGCAGAAAAAAAAAAGGGGGAAATAAAAAGACAGAAAAAAGATAGCATATTTCCTATTTTTTTTTTTTTGTGCCAACTCTGTGGTTTCCTGTTAGTCTCAGACCTCTTTTCTCTCCTTCTCCATATAGTCTGGAAAGACTTTCTCGCTGGATTCTTAATCTGCTCCTGGTAGTTAGATGCTCTTACCTGATGGCGGATCAAGAAGCACTGTTGTTTGGCCATGATGCACGAGGGACCCTCTTGCCATAACCTAAAGGGTAATGAACAGAACAAAGGGTTGAGAGTGGCTCTGCTCCACGTTTCTGGGCCAGCAAAGGGCCCTGTGCTGACACAGACGTGGCACAGAGCTGACCTCACTGCCCCACACTCACCAGGTGGTAGAAGTGTGCCCTGGCAGCCCCGTGGCCTAACTCTGTGGCGAGTATGTGGTAATGCACAGTGACCTGCAGCACGTCCCCACAGGCTGGCACTGCCTGCCCCGGCTGGATCCTCACAGAGCTGCGGCTGGAGGAGTAGAAGGCCCTCAGCGGGAGTGATGCAATGCCATAAGACACCTTCACGTTCCGATCGTTCAAGCCATCTGGCTGGGACTTGGCCTGTGGCACAGAAAAAACTGTCTTTTCTCACAGCTCTTCCAACACCAAAACCAAGACTGACCGAACAGTGGGCTCTGAACTATCCCAGGGTAAGGTGCCTATTTCCACCTAGGCCAAGTTCAATCAGTCCTCTTCTGTGGAGCTTGGCATTGCCTGCTGTACCACACCATGGGATAACTAGCGCCTAAACAGGAGCAGAGAGCTGTACACTACTAGAGCTTTGGCTGAGGTCTGAAATTCTGCAATGCTGCTGCTACCCTGGGAGCAAACCAGATCATTTGGCTCCATAAAGTGGCTTATTAGCCCCTGGATCAAACCACTGAACCCTTTGCTTCTGTCTGGTGTATGTGGATAAAGTTTAAGTATGGATCTGCCCTTATAGTGTTTTTCAATTCTAGTTACCTGCTTAGCTTCAGACTGGTTTGCAGTAACTGTTTCCTAACCTGTAGTATAACTTTACTGCTTTTGTCCCACGCTGATGTCTCTAAGACAAAGGAGGCCATCCCAGTGTCATCCGTGAGGTAGGTCTTGGTCTGCTTCCTGCTCCCATAGGACACTGTAAGAGTCACCTTCTTGTTCTTCAGGCGTGTCCCATTGGCACTTTTGAGTTCCAGCTGTAACAATGCAGAGAACACTCAGAGAATTGGAGGCCTCAGAACTGAAAATCCATGTCCCAATAGAAGTCCTAGTCCCCTGCTCTGCAAAGAGACTCTCAGCGTGAATTTTAACCTCTCCAACCCTTCCCCCTTTATGCAGCAGCCATCTCATCTGGCAAAGCCACAGATCCTGCAGTCACACCTTTGGAAAACCTCTTGGCAGACATGTCAAAGGAGGGACTGTGACAGAGGATTGTGCTGGCAGCTTTGGTCAGCTCAGAACAAGAGGACCCCTAGACACTTCTGTGCCTACCACCCACTTAGGCCCAGCCACTGGGCTTTCCGTGTTTCTTCCCTTTCACTCACATTTCCATAGTAGGGAGCTCCTTGCTGATAGTAGTAGCTCGTCCCCCAGAACTGGAGAGTTGTGATATCAAAAGTGACCTTGCAGTTTTCAGTGGTGTTGAATTCCACCCCTGGGAAAGACAGGAGGCACATGCAGGTGAGTATCGTGTCTAATCAGGCATCAAGAATGGATGAACTCAGTTAAGGGGTGGACTGTCACTCATAGGGGATTGTAGTTCCTCCATGCAACTTTAGTTTCTCCTGAAGTTGCACAGAGAAACTACAATCCCCTAGGTGTGAATGTGTATGTTAACACACACGCGTTCAGCTGTAGTGCCTCCTACATTCTGACGTGACAGAATGACAGCAATCTATCTGGAGGTCTCTGTTCAGACAGTTCTCAAACACTCCCAGTTTAAGATGGTCCTACTCATAATTGTCCTCTTCCATTCTCCTTCCATCCTCACAGCAGTCACTAGAAGGCAGCATTTTTCCTTGCCTTTCCCATGTCAGCTTGCAGTCTGATGTCTTGTCCTGTGTGCCCATCTGAAATCCCCGCAGTTGTTTAAGTGAATGTGTGTCACTGTTTCTGGCAAGGGGCTGCAAAACATTTTCCTGTTAGGAAGGCTTTGCAAAATCTTGTGAGAGACGGAATGTTATAAGAAACCTTATCTCCCTATCTGGGATGTGGAGATAAATCTAATGAGGAGCTAATAACAGTACACAGCATAACAGAGTCAGGGCCTTGATTATCTCTAACTTGCTCTGAATAACATCTCATTCTTGGATTGTTCTAAAATATGGTTTAAGAGCAAGAGAACCTGGCCTGGTCCACCTCTGTACACATTTTTAATGTGATGAGAAGACAAGAAAAAGCAGCTCTTGCCCATCTCTGTCAAAACAAAATGACTGCCAGAGCAGGCATCAAGATTGGATGAACTCAATTATCTCATAGATAAAAACCCAAAGATTAGCATATTTTATGAGTGTAAATTAGAAGATTTTTCACAAAGTGTAGAATCATTTTTTCTACCTGTTCCACTTTCTTTCAGGAAAGCCTCAGCCTCCAGGTTGAAATCATAATTATCACCATGCTTCCGGTGGAAAATCTTAGTATTCACTTCAGTGGAAAAGCAGCCATCCTCATTTGTCTGGGAATATGAAATTGTATATGTTAACCAATCATGAAGGCAAAAGAGTATCCCGTCTCTTTGCCTTTGCTCCTCCCTTTGGCAAGAGGGGTGGGTGTCTCACATGCTCACCTCTCCAGTGTAATCCCTACAAATATTGCGCTTGGCTTTGGAAGACTTCCGGCTATAGCGGATGTGCTTACGGCACACCACAGCCTTCACGCTGCCCTGGACTGCTTTCCCATAGGTGTACCTGGCAAAGGGAGCACAGAGGACTTACACTCACACAGAAACATTGCCTCAAGAGTGGGTAATGTCAGCTCCATCCTGTGGTTTGCAGGTACACAGCCCAGCAGCCTGCAGTGTATTCATCAGCAGAAGAGGCCAAAAAGTACTAGTGACCTCATCAGATTGAGACAGAAGGCAGTGCTGGGCGAGTTCCCTCCAAGTCAACCCCAGTCCCACCAGGCAGGGCTAGGGGACATTGTGCTGGCCACAAGCTGAGCCATTATTCCTACAACACTGTCACTAAGAAATACAGCAGAGGTGCTGTATTGTACGGCACACGCTACATTCAGGGAATGCACTGCCAGGCTTTCAGACTCACAGAGAAGGCAGGGAGAGAGAATATGGAGAAAGGTGAGAGTCCAGGAGAATTGCTTAGCAAAGGATGCCAGGGTACTGACTCTTGGGGTGGGGGTAGGGTTGGCAGAGACCATTTTGAGCTCAGTTATTGATGGCTGTGCATTTTCCAAACCAGTAAAAATGCACCTTCTGCCATGATAAGTCAGCTCACATGCCACAGACGTGGAGAGGGAAGTTTTCCTCTAGGATGGTGACCACCTGAGGCATCTGGATGGAGACACTGAACTTGGGCAGCACTGTGTGAAAGCAAGAGAAATATAATTCAGTGAGAGTAGAAAGACTTGCTGAAATCCTTCCTAAGTGGTTGTTTACAGAAGAAAAAAAATCCCTCCTTTCGTTCCCTGACTACCAAAACGGGGCCTGGTAGGAATACACTGACAGCCCAGATAGGAGAATGGGATGGAAGTAGGCATCTTGAGTCTGCTCCCTAGAGCACAGCTGTGGGACACTGTCTTGGTCCATCCTCAGGACATGGTGGGGGAGAAAGCCAAAGGGCCTGGGTGAAGGTCAGTGATTACACCTATGGGCAGGCAGTTGCACTTCCTAGGGGACAGCACAAACAGCACAGCTGTTCACAGCTGCATGGCCCATCCAGTTCTGTGTGAGGACGGGGCTGGAGACTGGCAATACACCTTTCTCTGGCTGCCACCAGCTTCCTGAGACTCTTACCATACTCCTCTACCCTGAAGGTGCGTATGAGGTCAGGCATTTTGATGGTGTACTCTCCAACCGGTGCCTCTGCAGCCAGCGGGAAGGACAGATCCACAATGCCTCCCACCGGTGTAACATCCAGCCACTGTGCAATTCGGTTCCCTTTGGGGTCCTGCACAGGTGTAGTAGAGAGTAGTTATTTTCCAGAACAAAAAGACTCTTCTGCAGGATGTCCAAGATACCAGGGCATGGTCTGACCACATATTCTTTTGTTGTGAGAGCCCAGGTCTACGGCACACTACAGTGTTCAGGTGAGTCCAACCTCAAAGAGGAAAGGACTTTTCTCTCTGACTCATTGACAAAGTAAATCTATCATAACATTGTTCCCTGGTGGCACTGCCACATCTGACTGCTGCAAAACTGTTATTTGCCGCCTGCCTGTCTCACTAAGAGAAAGAAGTGGTCCTTCTTAGAGATCGCTGTGGTCACCTCAACTGGCACAGCCCACAGAGTCACTGTGGAGACATTCTGCCCAAGGTATGAGATCACTGGGGAGTGATTTATAGGGGGTGATGTCTTGAATCCTCAGGAAAGAAAGGGGAAATGAGTCCAGGACTCCCTGCAGGGGAACCATTGAGGCCCAGTCATGAAGGACAGTGTTCTCCCACTGCTGGTTCTGGGAGGGCAGGATGCAGAACTCTGGGTAGAGCCACCCTGCCCAGCCACTAGGAGCTTTGTGATGAGTTCATGGATGAGGGGAACCTCATGTGGAATGAGTGGCCACTGCTGTTGGAAAAGGTGAAACCAGATCAGAGAGCTATGTTTGCATAAACTGGCATAAAGTATTGCATAGATGTCTCAGAAACCGTGTCTTTACATAATGATTCCTTGCTGGGTATGACATGTACATTAACTACTGCCCATTCCTAGTTGGGACTCTGACCTCTCTGCATGGCATGTCATATTACAAACCCCACCACCACTTTCAGGTGTCTTTCCTCAGCACAGTGATTACACTGAACAGATTTTAAGAATAATAGCCTGAAACCTGCTTTAGGAAGTGTTTCTAGCTGTGCAGTCACAATACAAACTGGACAGACTTTTGTTTTCTATATGGTAAACATGAAAGTCTCCTTAAGGAAAATTCAGGATTTTCACAAGTCTTCAATTTATAGGCTAGAGGGACTAGAATTCCAGTAACCACTCTAGGAAGGCTAGCTGGTTTTCAGTGGCACTCATCATTTACTGCTGGGATCCCTGTGTGATCAGTGTCATGACGCTGCTCTGCCAAACTTTTGTCGACATGGAATGAAGGAAGGACAAGCAATCAAGGACTGTTCCCATTCATTCTGAGGTAACTGACTTTCTGCATCAATATTTCCCTACCACCATCTCCAAACCTGTGTCTTCCCCAAGGTGAGAAGAGTTCATCACTGTCAATAAAGTAGGAGCTTTACCTTCAGTTCCACCAGGCGCTGCTGTGGGGAGGAAATAACAGTTACTGGTGGAATGCTTCCAGGTAAGTTACCATCCACCTCCCTGGTATTTTTTCATTTCCCCAACCATCCCTCTAAGCAATTCTCAGGGACTGCCCATAACCCAACATCATGAGCAGCTCCTGTCTTGCAGGTAGTGCCCAACACTGTAAACACCAAGAGGAATTTTGAGACCAGCTGTACACACAGCTCCTGGCTGGGCCAAGCACTGATCTACAAGACATGCAGGCAGCTCATGACATTTCCAGACTTCAGGTATGTTCCCTCTTGACTTACTGTTTCACTGCTGGCAATAAAGTTCTGATCCAAGGTCACAATCCGCAACTTGACTATAAAGCAAAAGGAAAACAGGACTGGCTGAAATGAAATCAAGCCTCTCAATAGTAAATAACAAGAACACTTGGCTAAGAAAGATGTGTACACTGCATCACTGAGAGGATGTGGGCAGCAGATAGAGACATCCACTCCTAGGCCTAAGCCAAAGCCCTGCTAGGAGCTGGCAGCCTGCTAGAAAAAAAAAAAAGTGTTAGGAGAAGCAGTGTGGGTTTTCTGGGAAAGCTGGCTGTGCAGGTGGGAAAGACCATTTTTCTGGACAGTGGAGCTGTGGTGGGCCACTCAGTCTTGCCTGCAGTGAAGGTCACCCCAGTGGGAAATGTGGAGAGGCATGGGGCAAACAGCTGAACCCTGTGGTGATCTGAGTGGTGCTAGGGCAGTGGTGGGACCTGTAGGACTGCAATCCTCACCTGAGGAAGTCTGTGGGGAAGAGAGGGATTTAGAGCTCTGACAGAAGTCATGGCTTTGACTGGAGCAATCATGACTATAACACTGTGGCTTCTAAATCTTTTCTCATGCATCAAAGAAAACACACAAGCCCTGTTCACAGTGGCATACAGCACACTGACATAGGAGAGAGATATTCCCAAACCCCTCAAAGCCTAGAAGAAAGCCTGTGGCTCATCCCCCTTCCTGAGCAAGTCCGGCTCAGAGGATTATAGAGCACCCCACATTTTGTGACCTGTGGACCACTCTGTCTCACAAGACATTGTCATTCTGTCCATACCAATCTGTCCAGGTTTGTACACAGGTTTGTCTGTCTGGATAAAAGTCTTTTTGTCTGCGTGCTTGATTAGGACTTTCTGTTTCTTCTGGAACTCTGAGTTGGCTTCCATGACTGTGATTGCAACAAAAGCCACTTCATCAGGATTTCCAACAGGAGGAGGGACCTGCAGGTACAGTTATAAACATCATTCAGGGTGGATCCATTCACTGATCCTGAGGCTTTTGGAATAACGATTATTATATTACTTTTGGGTTGCTCTAGCTCTTCTTGCCTGGAAAGACTTCACAGAACATTTCAAAAAGTTTTCTAGAAGGTAAAATATTAGTGGGGCTACATAGCAGGAAGGACACTGGCAGCCTTTTCCAGGCTGAAGCAGAAGATTCACTGGCCAATTAAGATGTCCCCTTGAGAAGACACAATTCTTTGCATTCCTGCCCAGCAAGAGCAGAACTCATGCAATATCCACCCCAGTAGAGAACCCTTGAAAGTATCTTCCTCACCTGGAAGCTTGTGCAATGAAAGAAGGGGAACTGAGAGATGGACTGAGAGATCAGAGTCTCATTCCCAACTCTGCTTTGCAAGGTGACTGACACACGGATCGGGACAGCTTTCTCCCTGCTGAGCTGGAGACACACTGTCTCTGAGAAGGGGTAGTAGAGCTGAGATGGTATTGCCACGGCATAGTTTCTGCAGAGAGAAAGGGAGAGAAAGAGAGAGAAAGAAGAGAGAGAAAAGAGAGAGAAAGAGAGAGAAAGAGAGAGAGAAAGAGAGAGAAAGAGAGAGAAAGAGAGAGAAAGAGAGAGAGAAAGAGAGAGAAAGAGAGCGAAAGAGAGAGAGAGAGAAGAGAGGAGAGAGAAAGAGAGAGGAGAAGAGAGATGAGAAGAGAGGAGAAAGAGAGATAGAAGAGAGAGAGAAGAGAGAGAGAACAAGAGAGAGAAAAGAAGAGAGAGTCAGGGGTTAAACTGACTTTCTAAGAGGGGGCGGGTTCTGACCTGTATTTAGATACTTCCTAGAAGACTTCTGGTCCCTTCATTCCACTGTTATGACACCAGTGGGACATAACACTGTTCTCATCTATGGTAACTGCAGACATAGACAGTGAGGAAGCACATTATATGTTGCTGCATGCACATATAAAATTATAAAAGTCACTGCCTTACAAATTGAAAGTGAAAATAAGGTGAAGGGACCTCCCATGTGACCCAAGCATCAGCAGCAGCTTGGCTCTTTTGCAGGTTTCCCAGAGTCTTCAATGTTTTGAGCTGAACCACACTCCATTATCTCCATCAGTTTTGTTGGCTGGTTTTCCTACTACTCTTGGGCTCAGAAACAGCACTCTAGATCTCCTCTGTGAGGGACCCAGTGTCCCAGCTTCATGTCCAGCCACAGAGACTCATGAGCACCTTCACTTCAGCTCCTGACACTCTTGGGTCTCTTTGCTCTCTACTTGCTCT